>NW_020664542.1:1975667-1999773 GCF_002925995.2 Terrapene triunguis | reverse complement strand
TCCGCTCTCCCGAGTTACCTGGTAGCTATGCCTAGTGGATCCCAACACCCCTGCCCCAGCTCACCTCCGCTCTGCCACCTCCCCTGAGCGCTCCACTTCTCCCCCCTCCCTCCCAGGCTTGCCGCGCAAAAGTCTGGGAGGGAGGGGGGTGGAGGGGAAAAGCGGCGCGCCCGGGGGAGGAGATGGGGCCTGGGATTTGGGAAAGGGGTTGGAATGGGGGCGGAGAAGGGGCGGAGCCGGGAGCGGGGGGGGGGGGCGCGAGCACCCACTGGCGCCGGCTACAGTCGGTGCCTATGCCCCACGCAGCGCTGCCGGCGTGCTGAAGCTGTAGGGGAGGGGAAAGCGGGGGAGGGGCTTTTGCTGCCAGAGCGGCCCCAAGTGAGCGGCTCAATTCGGCGCGGCTGCCCTGTCAGCTGGTTTTGGGTCTTTAGATAGCCATCCAGGGGGAAATCCCGGACATTTTTAGCTTTTTACAAATTCCCCCTGGACGGCTATTTAAAGACCCAAAAGCCGGACATGTCTGGGGAAACCCGGACGTATGGTAACCCTACTTTAGTATCTAAAATCTAAAGGTTTATTCATAGAAAGAAAGAAAGATGAGAGTTAAAATTGGTTAAAGGAATCAAATACATACAGTAATTGCAAAGTTCATGGTTTAGGCTTGTAGCAGTGATGGAGTAAACTGCTGGCTTAAGTCAAGTCTCTGGTTGCTTCCAAATCATTGGAAGGTCCTCGATCCCTTGGTTAGAATGCTCCCATTAGTATAAGTCCATATTCCAGAGGCTTGGACAGGATAGAGGCTGGAGCAGGATAGAGGCAAAATGAAGGAGTTTTCAGGGCCTTTTATCTCTTCTGCCATGTGGAGGGACACCCATTGTTCTTACTGTGGAAAATTACAGCAACAAGATGGAGTTTGGAGTCACATGGGCAAGGCACACATCCATGCATTTTGCGTAGTCACAGCAGGAAATTCCATTAAATGTAGATAGGCATCTCCCATGGTGCATTGTTAGTTAAATGTTCTTTTGATGGGCCACTCAATTTGAATAGTCCCGCCAAGATGTGCTGGCTAGCTACTTTGTGGGCGTTACCCCAGGATCAAACATTTGAAATCCAGGTATAGAGCCAATACTTATAACTTCAAATACAAAAATGATACATGCATACAGATAACCATAACCAGCAAATCATAACCTTTCTGTAGACACCTCACTTGACAACCTTTGTACAAGATTTGCTGCAAATATCTAACAGTGGTTGCAACAATGATCTATATGGTCATAGTTTAATCCGATAGCGTCACACCAGTATTAATGAGGGGGTCGTCCAGAAAGATCCCACGTGGGTATCTAGAAATTCAGGCCTGTTGGCTGGCATGAGCCAGGGAATGAGTGTTCCCCAAAACGCGACGGACCTCAGTGCAGTCATGAGTAAGGCTAAGATTTAGTCACGGAATCCGTGACTCCCAGCAACCTCCGTGACTTCAGCCTGCGGTGGTTGGGAGCTGCAGAGTTCCCCTGCCACTTCTGGTGGCCCCACAGCTCCCAGCTGTGAACCCCCGAGCTCACGGGTGGTGGGGGAACCCCTGAGCTCCAGGCTGCTGGGGGCAGTGGGGGAACCTCTGAGCTCCCAGCCTCTGCGGCTCCCACAGCTGTCGGCAGCAGGAGTACCCCACAGCGGACCTCCTGAGCTGCAGACAAGGGTACCCTGCAGTCCCCAGCTGCTGCAGGTGGCTGCTAGCCCCTGTGCAGCTGCCCTGCAGGGTACCCCTGTCTGCAGCTCAGCTTTTGGCCTATTGTTGTGGGGTCAAGGGAGCTTTTGGTGGGTTTTGGGGTGCTTGCCGTATTCTCATGGCTGCTTGCTGTGTTGTCGGGGGTGCTTCGTGGATAATTATCCACTACGTCATTCTCTGATTCGGTGGTGACATCCCTTGCAAAAATGTGGTCCAGTCGCTCATAATTTGGGCAGGTCGTGGACATCACTGGGGCAGTCCTGTTCTGGTTCCTTGTTCTCAGGTCCTTCTGCCAGAGCTCCATGAGTTTGACTCAGCGGTGGGACCGGTGCAGGGAGTGCCCCATCGCCTGGCTTTGCTCCAACAGTGCCTTGTAGATGTCTGCATTCCGGAGACTCTGCTCCAGATGGGACAGGACATGCAGCTATGCGAAGAGGGCAGTCCAGTCTGGGAGCTCTGCGAGGGTCCGTGTGGAAGCATGGGGTGGAGACCTATCACTGCTATAATGGGTGGGTGAACTCCTCACTACCTGGTATCAGAAAGGGGCCCTCCTGGCTGCCCACCAGCATTTAAACAGAGTGGTGACAGCCAGTCAAGATGTCCCTGAGCCGTGGAGTGCAGAGAGGTAGATGGACAGGCTGATCTGGGTGTGAAGCAATGCAGTGTGGGATGGTCATTGGAGGACTGCCAGTGACAGACTAGTTGGGAAGGTGTCCACCCAAACCTTCAAGAGAACAAACACTGCAAAATGCTGTTACATCTCTTCCAAGGAGCATTACTTATTGCAACCTAAGAGCCCAATAACTGGGTTTCAAAACCGGTTGTGTGTGGATGCAAAGGCAGTTGATGGTGACCTAACTAGAGTTACTCCAGTGTAGCCACTCCATGTAGACAAGGCCCTAGTGGTGAACAAGAACATGCTACTCCAGGCAGTGATTCAAGAAATGACAGGCCCTGCTCTGTGAAACTGCCTGTATCAATACATCCCGAAGAAACCATATTCCCAGCCTGGAGAGCTCTTGTGGAAATCGCGTGCTGTCCCGGGAGCTGAGATATCTTTTAAAAACTGCTAAATCAAACTACTACAATGACCTGGGAAAATTAGCTCCATAAAACTAATTGTATGGGGTGCCATCACAGCAGAGAGGACACACGCCTGGCCATATGTTGATTTTATTACCCAGCAACCTGAATGTGTGACAGCGCTGGGTTCACCTCCGCCTTTGAGCAAGACCCAAATCCATCCCGTTTTCAGCAAAGCAAGGGCCACCGAGCCAGATCCAGATGCCCTTGCACATACGGGGGGGGGGGAGAGGGCGGAATATCTTATGGCTCCAGGAGTGGTCCCATTGATTTCAGCAGGGCTACTTGATCAAAAACTGGCCCATTGTTCAAATACAAACCTGTGCCCATGGAGGAGAGGGGGGGGGCGGAGGGGGGGGCTACCTGCCTCCCAGTCTGTGTAACAAGGGAAGGGGAAAGGGAGCAGCCTCCTGGAGACTGCCACTCCCCTTCCCCACACAGGTGGGGGGGGGGGCGGGAGCAAGCCGTGGAGGGGGACTGAGTTGTGCGTAAGAATGAACAGCTCCCCTGGACTTAGAGGGGGAGGGACTGGAGCATGGGGTGTCTTAGCGTCACCCCCACAGCCTGTCCTGGCAGCCCCTGGACGGGCTCATCATCTGGGCATGCCCAAGGCTTATCGGTTTCCCTGCTGCAGTGGGCTGAGTGGGGTGTGACTGGAAAGTGAGTGGAGACTTTTACCCGGGGGGTCTGTGGAGGGCCGTGGGGTCGATGTCATGTCAAGCTCCGAGGGGACTGGAGAGGGGTTTCCGCTAGCAGCAGACTGTGCTGGCACATTGTCCTTTACCGAGCCTGGCAGCACATTCCAAGGCCAGAGAGGACCATGGGGCTCATCTCATCTGACCCCCTGTATGTCACAGGCCGTGGGGCATCCCCAACAGAACCCTATTGGTGCATGGCTGCAATGTATTTACATGTCCTGGGCCCTCTGCTGCCCCCTCCCACGTCAGGGAGCTCGCCTCCACTGGTGGAAAGGGAGAATGCCCCCGCACCGAGGGGCTGAGGACGGGAACAGATTGTGTCATGGTCTCCTTTCAGAAACATGCACTGTCCGCCCAAGTCAGCCCACCAGGCTGGCCCCGAGCAGGGAGGGAGCTTCAGTCGGACTCTGGAGTGAAGCCAATCCAAGGAGGGCCATTCAGCCCTACTCTCCAAAGATCTGACCGGCGCGGCTCATTGACACTGATGTAAATCCAGAGGAACTCCACTGCCATCGGTGCAGTTGCTCTGGGTTTACACGGGTGTAACTGAGATCAGAATCTAGCCCTGACGCCTTTGGACTGAATTGTTTGTTAGCAGGCTGCTAAGTTTAATCCCCCTATACCTTGTCTGCCTGCTCCAAACAGGGCATGGGCAGGCTCTGCGGGGGGCCCCGGGGAGGTAATGTTTAACTTTGAGCTCTGTTCTGAGGCTGGGCACTCCAGCCTGGCATTAACCAGAGCAAAGCAGCAGAGTGTTTCCACGCAAGCTGTGCTGTGACCCAAGCACTAGAGGTGAAGTAAACCTTACCCCTTTCCTGCCTGCTCCGTGACACCCCCCGCCCCTGCCTGTTAACCCCTCACTATCACTGATGGCCCAGCCAGCAGCTGAGCTGGGGCAAATATTTGGACATCTGTTAAAATGGCCCCACCCAGGCACTGATTTGGCTGTTCAGCTGTGGCACAGCATTCTAGGGTTGCAATGAGACACCTGCAGCTGGCCTGCGCTGGCTGACTTGGGCTCATGGGGCTTGGGTGTTTAATTGCAGTGTAGACCTCCGGGCATGGCCTGCAGCCTGGACTCTAGGACCCCGGTTTTTAATTGCAGTGTAGACACAGGAGAACAAGCGAGAGGCTTGTAAATGACATAAAGGAATGTTCCTGGAGAGACAGCCTCACGTTTCATTGTCTTGATCTCCCTTGTTTCTAACATACAGATTAGAGCTGGTTGAAAATTGGCCAGCAAAATGTTGGGGTTTTTTTCCAGTGGAGAACAGCTTTTTGACTAAACAGATATATTTTTCTGAAACAATGTCAACTTCTGTCAAAAAGCATTGGGGGATTTTGGTAGCTAACAGTATGACAGGTTTTTGTGGTTGCTGAAAAATGAACAATGTGGGGGTGGGTGGTGATGAAAGCCCAAAACATCTTGAAGGAAAATGTAGACAACAAAACCAAAAAATCATTTTGGGGGGAAAAAAAACCCAAAAACGGGGGGGGGGGGGGGGGAATCAGCTGTGATACAAAAGCTTTACTGTCCTCCAACATCTTCCATCTGAGGCTCTCAAAGCCCTTCGCAGGCATTAAGTGAGCTTCGCACACCACATTATAGTAGGCATGTATAGTTATCCCCATTTTACAGCTGGAAAAAGTGAGGCACAGAGGGAAAGTGACTTGCCCAACACCACCCAACAGGTCAGTGGCAGAGCTAGGAATACACCCCGGGACTCCAGGCTCGCTGCTCAAACCAAAGACATGCGTAGCATGACCAGATGTCCCGATTTTATAGGGACAGTCCCGATTTTGGGGTCTTTTTCTTATATAGGCTCCTATTACCCCCCACCCTCTGTCCCAATTTTTCACACTTGCTGTCTGGTCACCCTAGACGCGTGCCTCTTAGAAACATCCAAATTGCATTTCTTTTCTCTAATGATTGTCTGGTTTAAGCACCACATTTTCCTCCCTGTGTTTCTAACAAAGCTGCAATTTATAAGTGTCAGATGGGTTATTTTTTATGTCCCAGCACCACTGAGGCCCACATGAGTTAACTACTGGACTGGAGTTGATAAAGGGAGCACAAAACACTGGTTTGGTGTAGGTCCTATAGAAATGGCACGTTTTGGTATGCAAAAGAGAGGATTTTCAGTGTCCGGACAGGTCAGTTATTGGTGTTAAATAGCTCATATTGTCTGCCCGGTGTAGTTTACAAATGTCTCAACTGCTAAGCTGTTTGTAGTCATCAGTCCCATACAGTGGTTGCCACGTAAAGCACAATTCAGTTCTCTATGTTGACTCTGTGTATTTATAAGGTGGTGTTTTGACTCAGGGCCAAAATATACAACTGACCGTTCAGACTATTATGTTCTTAGGCATAATCTGTCACCTGCCTGTGACAGCTACCCATCATGCCTGAGATTTGTCACAAGTGGTCTAGAGCAGGGACAGGTGCTAGTGTAATGCCAAAAGACCCCAGTTGTTGGTGGGCAGGATTGAACCTGGGACCTCAGTGCATGAGTCTCTACTGCATGAGCTAAAAGCATTAACCAGAGCAAAGCAGCAGAGTGCCTGTTAGATAAAGCTGTAGAGCAGACTCATTTTCTCTCTCTCACTAAGTGGTCTTGGTGCCACTAGTGGGGACAGACACCACACCCAGGAGGTATGCGGGTTACACTACCATGCAGCAATAGCAGCTCAGTCTGTGAACTCGGTAGCTTCTTGCAGCTGCTTTGTACACTAAGACTTGGCTAGCAGTGAAAAAACTCAAAATGCTGCATGAAGTATGACTGGCTGTTCAACAGGCTGTGCTGCTGGCTTACATATTGGATGAAATGGGGGTACTGACCATCTGTGGCATGGTTTTTAAGAGACAGATGTTAATTCTGGTGCCCTGGCTAAATTCCATCTCAGGTAACTACATTCCATCTCCCTAAAATCACCGGTGAGGTTAAATCATACAGAAAAATCTTCTTCACTTCCTTTCCTAAGCTGCCAGGCAATGTGCTGTTCAACAGCTGCTGCATTTCAGTGGCAGTTCAAATGATTCCTGTGTGTTGGTGTAGTTATCCCTGGAGAGCTAGGAACAGTGCTGAAGATTACCTAAGAATTCCCATTCTAAGACCCTGTTTTGAAAGTTGCGTTGCTTGTAACTTTCTGAAATGTTAACCTTCCTGTCGGCAAGTTCTCAGGCTTGGTCTCTGCCCAAGGGGGAACAGATTGGGAAGGCCTGAGCAAAAATGCTTCAGCCACTTTTGAGAATGAGGAAAGTGGAGAAAAAAACAATTTCCATGATGAAAAAAGAAAAAATGAAGTCACCTTTCTACCTGAGGTACTGCTATGGCCCCTATAACCACAGTAGCTGAGCACTAAACCATGGGACATAGGAACAGCTGTTATCCTCCTTTTACAGATGGGCCACTGAAGTACTAAGTGACTTGGCCAAGGTCACACCAGCAGGCTGTGGTAGAGCTGGGAACCAAATCCAGGCCAGTGTTCAGGCCAGTGTTCTATCTGCTGGGCCATCCGTTCCACACTCATCTAGCACCCAAATTGGTTAGGCTAGAAAGATCAATCAGGGAATTAGCCACAGAGGAGAAGTGGCTTTGATTATTTGGCCAAGTGAGATGGGCTTGCAGGCTGCAGCTGACCCATGGGCTGAGTACAGGGACTGTCTCTTACTATGTCTCTGTGAAGCACCAAACCTGATCTTAGTTTGGATCTCTAGGTGCTACCGTAATACACAGAATACTCACAAAAACTCTAATCTAATCTTGGTTTGCTTGGCTGGTAATTGAAAACCAAACAGGCTCTGGGCTGGAGCTATTACAGCGTATGCAAGCTCCTCCTAGTCCAAGGATGGGCACTTCCGTCCTTAGACACATCCAGCTCAGCAGTAGGCAGTTTCTCCCAGCAGGATCCCATTTCACCCTGCACCACCAGCCGAGTGGAGTGGCCCTGCACTTTGCTCTGTAGTAAACTGGGTTTACCGCTGCTTGTATCTTTTACAGCCCACACTAAACAGGCAGGGCTGTAACTAGACCATTTGCATGTGTGTGTACACCGGGGCAGAGCAGAGGCGGTGGGACGTGCAGGTAGAACTTCCAGCTTCGTTTTTTCCAGTTACCAGGTCTCGGAGGTGAAATAAAGGGGAAATCAAGAAATTCAGGGGCTCCTGCTAGAACTTGTTCGGAGTCACCAGGCCACGTCCCTCCTTGGGAGAGGCAGAACTGGCTACTCCACAAACCCAAGGGCTTGCAGCGGCTGTAAAGCAGAAGCAACTATTTATTGCGATGTCCCCTCAGGAGACTGGCCGCAAAACCTTTCTCTCCTCTCCCCACAGCTGCTTGTTCCTTCCCTCCGCCCTGAGTGGGACGGAGCCCCTCCTGAGACTCCCCCATCCGCAGCCGTGGGGAGGGGTCCCACTCACTGCAATGCACTCAGTGGGGAGCGACATGCTGTTTGGGCTGATCTGATCCTTGTCCCAGAGGCACACAGGCAGCACCCCTCCCCACAGGTCGCCCTCATAACGCTGTAGTGGAGAGTGATGCCAGTACGGGGCGAAGGAGATAGAAGGATCTTGCATGGCCAGACCACCTGCCACTGCCCCGGGCAGCCTCAGCCCTGGAGGCAGGGCTGGGACCTGTGAATCAAGCTGGGTGAAAGGGTCCTAAGGCCCGCGCCTGCCCCCATGTAAATCAATGGTCAACCCGCTGTGGCCTGTCCATGGTGGAACTGTGGCCAAAGACGTGACTGCAAGGCCACCTAGTGGCGAAGATCAGAACTGTGGTGGCTACCGCTGTGCGGCGGCAGGGCGAGGCCGGAGCGCCGTGTGGATGGGGCTGGCACGGAGGCACGTTGCATTGCGTCACCATGCTGATGCCTCGGGATGCTGGGGCAGTAAATGTGATGGCGGGTGGGGTGAGGGATTTGATATTGCAGCTACAGCCCAGGGGAGATGCAGGAACAATGTCTGTGTGCGCAGGCACTGAGAGTGCAGACTTACGGATGAGGCATTTTCAGAGCTATGGGGGAGCTCAGGGCTGGAACTGCAGGGGGCTGGCGAGATCTGAGCACGTGGGGCCCAGCAAGGGGACAGCATGGATGGCGCAGGTCAGGAGTGAATTGCACTAGCAGAGCCATGGGGGCACCCAGGGCTGGAATTGCACAGCTGCTGCGGGGCAGGAGGGAGCCACTGTGGGAGCCCAGGGCTGGAGCAGAAGGGGCTGCTGCAGGTTAGGACGGTGGCTCATTGAAGTGAGGAGAGCCAGGACTGGGAGTGCTGCACGGCTGAGGGGAGTGCTCTGGAAATCAGGGGGAGGGAGTGGTTGGAGGCTGAGGTCCCTTTCAGAGGTGGAGGGAGCCCGGGCAGTGACACCCCCACTCTCCCTGCCTCTAGCTGGGGCTTTAGGCCCCTCTGCGTTCATCAGCTGCAAAATTCATGCACATATTGAACACTAATGAAAAGTGAAGAGCAGATTCTGCAGCTCTGTCCTAAACAGTCTTTTAATGAACACAGAGACGCAGCAGTTACTCCCCACGTACTGTACATATCAGAGCTCGATGGTGAGAGCAGGACCAGTGGGTTCATCCCTGGGCTGTCTGCGGAAGGACAGACCAGGAGTCCCAAGCGGCATCCCAAAGTTACAAGCATGCCTGAGACCCCATGGCGTTACCGACATGAAGCCACTGGCGTGTGGCGGGGCACTGCCTTTCCGCAGGGCACGGGACTCCTGCAGGGTGAATGGCAAGGCTCTCTCCCATGCCAGTTAATGGGATCAGCACCTCAGGACACAATGGTGATCAGTCGTCATGCAGATGCACCACTGTGGCAGTCCAATGGGTTGGTCCCATGCGCCGGGACCTACAGGAGACAATGGCAGCCCACTGCTAGGATGCCACGTTGGGGCGATTAATTGGCTGCGTCACGTGAGGCTATGGCTCATGGAAGCCCGGGGAAGGAAGGGGGCTGATTTAAGCACAGAGACTGGATGAGCTTTCCCAAAGAGCTTTCCGCAACTGCGCTGGCTCGAGAGCGAATGCAGGAAGAGGCACAAACGGGGCAGCGTGAAGGGGCGGCCAGGGGCGAAGCTGCAGGCAGTGGGAGAGGGTGACTCTTCGTCCTTCCAGGCAGCACCTAGGAATCGGAACGGAAGCTTCATACAGCGCGAAGGAACGGGCTAGAGGCTGCGCGCTGGTGGGGAGGGAGCACCAGCGCACCGGAGCCAGCAGCGCTCAGTGAGGAACAACATGTGTAAAGAGAAAGCCGAGCAAGTCACCACAAGACAAAGAGAACAGAACAGCTTCCCTGAAATCCCATCTCCTGTTTACAGGACCGGGCCCCGCCAAAGAGCGAGTCAAGGCAGAGCGCAGCGTCTCTGCAGCCAGCAACCAGTGAGGCGCTGGGCAGTACCGGCACGTGCACAGGCAGGAGGTGCTGGCTCGTCTTGGAGCACAGCCCTCAAAATGCTTCGCGAGAGGAGGCAGGGGCCTGGCACTGAGGCTCATAGGGCACAAGCTGCCATAATTCAGATCCTCCTGCAGCGTATGCAAACCCAGAACGCTGTAATTTGCCAGCTGGCGGCACTGGGTCATTGACCAGTCAAGAGGGCTCCAGAGGGAATGGGCCCCAGGCCGGTGTGTGATACAGACACCTGGACTGAGAGGGTGATTCACAGATGCTGACTGCGTCCTGCTTCATGTAAAGGGGCATCAGGGATCGAGGGAAGGGGCTGTCGGGACAAAGGGAGGAGTGGGCAGAACACAGTACCTTTCACTGGCCTGTCGGAGATTTGGCAGCATCAAACATCTTCTTCCTGCCCTCCATGCCCGACATGGCCTCCACGTTCTTACGCCAGTCACCCACTTCCACAGGGCGCTCCTGCAGGGAGACGCAGGGGTCAGGGGTCCTGGCAGCACAGAGCCCAGGGAGCCTTGGGATGGCGCATCTGAGCAGCGCTCAGCAAGAGACAGAGGGGGGGTAACAGACTTTGCATGTGTGGGTGTGTCCGTGCGCATACGTGTGTGTGTGTGTACATGCAGGGGTTTGGCTGGCTAGGTTCGTGCATACATGTGCCATGTATGAATGGGAGGGGGTGCATGAGTGTATGGGAGAGGGTGTTTTCATGGGTGGATGCAGGGAAGGGAAGCATGGGTTCATGCATGTATGACTCCATATGACGGAAGGTTTATTTTGTCCTTTATTTCCATCCTGGCTGACTCATAAGCTGGTCCATGCCTGAGTGTACTTAAATCCCATGGGCCTTCCAATGCGCCACATCCCCCCACACCCAGAACAACCATTACAGCGGTGACCCCAGGTGCAACCTTGCCAGAGGTGAAAGTAAGCCAGTCCGGTCCGGTCCGGCGTACCGGCAAGAGCCAATACGCCGTGCCGTACTGGACCGGCTTCCGCAGCGGGGATTTAAAGGGTCCAGGGCTCCTGCCGCTGCAGGGAGCCCCAGCCCTTTAAAGCGCCACTGGAGCTCCAGCAGCCGGGCTCGGGCAGGGATTTAAAGGGCCCGGAGCTCCAGCCACTGCGGGGAGCCCCGGGCCCTTTAAATCCCCACCGGAGCTCCAGGGCTCCCAGCCACCTCTGCAGCTGGTAGCTCCAGGGTGATTTAAAGGCCCTGAGGCTCCCAGCCACAGCCGGAGCCCCAGGGCCTTTAAATCTTGAAAGGTCCCACCTCTTCCGGTTGAGGCCACACCCCCGCTCAGGACTCCGTTGTACTGGTATGTCCTTTAAGTTACTTTCACCCCTGAACCTCGCCCATGGCATCTCCCCTGGATCCCACTGCACTCGCCCCGTGGAGCTCCGGGGTGACCTGCCGTGTTATTACACAGACAGACAGATGCGGACATGTGTCTCCAATAACCCTATACTAAATAACCTGTATGTTTGGGGCCCTTGACAGCTGTGGCAAAGGCAGCACGGGGAGGGGGGAGGAAGAAAAGAGATATTTCAAGAGATCCCTTTTCCCTGTGAATCAATTAGGGACCATTGTGTCCCTGGAGCTGCTCTGTGTGAAGCTGAATTATAGCCCTGGGAGGTGGAGTGGGGGGGCTGTCTATGGTTTTAAAACCCCAGGATGCCCCCTAGAGTCAGTATAGATGGAGACAGCTGGGAAAGCAGCGAGAAAGGGCACCGATCCTGCTATATACAGAGCCCCTCGACTGGGAGGTGAGGGCATGTAGCGCCTTGTGTGAACAGCCCTGTCCTCTGCAGGACCAGACCCTGCGTGTATGTTCCTTCCCCCGCAGCGCAGGTGTCACGGCAGGAGCTCGCCCGCGGCGGGAGTTAAAAGGACTGGATGATCTTATGAGCAATAATAATGAGACAGACAAGGATCAGGAATCACCAAACCTCCTGCTTCAGGGCATAAGCCGATCACCACAGGAGTCAGGAAGGGAATAGATCCTCCCTGTGCAATACTGCGCAATTGGCCAGGTGCAGCGTGGGTTGGTTTCCTGTCTCTGGTGCATCATGTATTGGCCTCTGCTATAGGGTGGGCGCTGGACTAGGAGTCTGATCCAATATACAAACCCCAGGCCTGGCTCTCTGTCCATTTACCCCCGTGTAAATCAGGAGTACCCACATGGAGCTCCAGGGAGCTACCCCAGCTGCATGCAAGTGCCTCCAGGCAGTAAAGTCCCAGGAGGCCTCGTTCAAAGCAAGAGAGCCGCTGTGGGAAGTGAAATCCATGGAGATACTCCAGAGTTACACCAGCACACCAGCACACCAGCAGAATTGGGCCCTGGAGCTAAATGCACCCCCTGTCCAAAGGGCCCAACACAAGGCACATGCCCCAGGTCAAGTCCCACATCAGCCTCGTGTGGACCCTTTGCACAGGGGTGAATTTCCCCACCCACCTTCTCTGTGTCCTCCTTCTTGACAGATTTCAGGTTGGCTCTCAGGTCCATGGAGACTTTGTGCTTGGAGCCGAGCAGGGCCCGCAGCATGGCGTCAGCGGAGACGCGGACACGGCGCAGCGGGGGGCGCTTGAACTTCCCCCGCAGGTCGAGCACTTTCAGCTTCAGGTTTTTGATCTGTGGGATGAGGGAAAAAAGGAGGAGTCGCCAGGCTGGGGCGGGGGGCAGTAGAAACAGCTGCATTGCGGGGGGGAGGCACCCGATCCTGCTTCAAACCAACCTGCAGTGAGCACCTCTGCCTGCTCCTGGCACCAGGGTAGCCAGCTCCCCCATCCGCTGGGGTGCCAGGATCCTCACAGGCCACCCATCCTGACCGGGACCACACCCAGGGGTGATTCTCCCACAGGGCACCCAGCCCTAACCCCAAATGAAACATTAACCCCAAGCCCAAGCCATGTCCCTTCTCCCAGCTCCAGACACCACTCGCAGCGATAACGGCTCAGAGTCCCATGCAGGGGCTGCTGCATCTGCACCTCAGACTCCAATAACAGCCCCAGCACTTCAGGGACAGCGCCCGTGCACCAGTGAGCGGCTGGCCATCGGAGCCCCTGACGGATGGGCACCAGCTGGGCTGCTGCACAGGTTGGCTTCCAGCCATCACGGCACCCCCACGAAGTGCTGAGCAGCTGGTGAAGGAGAGCAGAGAGGACGACGTGCCTCTGAAACACAAGTCCGGGGTGCCTCTGGCTGTATGGCCCCAGAGTGGAGCCATCCAGAGCCAGTGGCTACTGCTGGTAATCTGGCCGAATGGCTTTCGCTTGGATGGGCTGGGCGAGCCTTGCAGGCAGCACGTTTCCCACTAAACTACCCAGGTGTCAAGTATCAGGGGGTAGCCGTGTTAGTCTGTATCTACAAAAACAACAAGGAGTCTGGTGGCACCTTAAAGACTAACAGATTTATTTGGGCATAAGCTTTCGTGAGTAAAAACCTCACTTCTTCGGATGCATCCGAGGTTTTTACTCACGAAAGCTTATGCCCAAATAAATCTGTTAGTCTTTAAGGTGCCACCAGACTCCTTGTTGTTTTTACCCAGGTGTGAATTTTTCAATGATCAGAAGGCAGCAGGAGGTGGCATGGTCTGGTGGATGGGGCCGTGGAGGCCTGAGATCTGTTTCCAGCTCTAGATACCTGACGCGTCCCCTCTCTGTGCCTCAGTTTCCCATCCTGCCCTGTGTCCACCTTGTCCATTTAGGCTGTGAGCTCTTTGGGACAGGTATCTGGGCAGCGCCTGGCACCATGGGTCCCCGGTCTTGGTTTTAGGGTTGCCAACTTTCTACTTACACAAAACCAAACACCCTTGCCACACCGCCTGCCCCGCTCCTCCTCAGAAGCCTTGTCCATGCTTCTCTGGGGCCCCGCCCCCGCTCACTACACACACATCCCTCCCTCTGTCGCTCGCTCTCCCCACCCTCACTCACTCGCTCATTTTCTCCAGGCTGGAGCAGGGTTCCCAGCCAATAGGAGCTGCAGAGTTGGTGCTAGGGATGGGGGCAGCGTGCGGAGCCCCCTGGCTGCCCCTACGCCTAGGAGCCAGAGTGGGGACATGCCGCTGCTTCCGGGAGCCATGAAGAGCCACAGCAGGCAGGGAGCCTGCCTTAGCCCCGCTGCGCCGCCGACCGGACGTTTAACTGCTCGGTCAGTGGTGCTGACCGGAGCCGCCAGGGTCCCTTTTTGACCGGGTGTTCCAGTCGAAAACCGGACACCTGGCAACCCTACTTGGTTTGGGGACCTCTAGGTGTGACCATAATGTAAATAACCCTAATAACCTAGGTGAGGTGCATAGCAGGTATCAAATCAAATAACCAGTTCATTAAGAAATAAACTGCAGGCCAATGCACAAGGCCCCCTCCTACCTCTCTGGTGTTGTGGATGCATTTGGCTTCGATGTCGTACCGTTCCTCATCCACGATTTCTACCTTCTCGTGCAGCTCCCTGCACAGATCCTGCAAGGAGGGGTCACAAAGGCCAAGCTGGGAGCTCTTTTCACTGCTCCATCCGCTGAGCCTCCCAGCAGTGGCCCTGTCTTGCTGCAGCAGGTACCATGTTAAGAGCTAGGTCTTTAGCAGGCAGCATGTTCATGGGGCCCCCTAGAGGGGGTGGTGAGTCTCCATCAGTCACCAGCCCTGAAATCCCAGTGGCCAGCATGTCCCTGACTGAGTTCCCTGGGAAACCACCTTTACTCTCTACCGCAGTACATGCTGGGCACTCCGGTTCACCTTCCAGAGCCTCTGGACCCTGCCCAGAGGGACCCATTCACGAGTGACAGGAGGGGCCCTGCCTCAGCCATAACGAACAGGGTGGAGACCTGAGCTGTTGTCAGACCCCTGCGCAGGTCCCCGGTGGCCCTCCTGACTCCCACTCGAGCCTACCTGCAGCTGGCTGAAGGACAGCCCACTGGTCCGCAGCGGTGTGATCCGCTCAGCCAGGTATCTCTCCTTCTCCCCTTGCTTGTCCACTTGATCTTGTTCCCATGCTTCCTTGGCTTTGGCTAGCATCAAACTCTAGAGCACACAGCAGACAACGACAGCCTGAGAAGATGCACTGTGCCATAAGCCCCCCCCCAAGCCATCACCTCAGGCCAGGGGCACAAGGCAGGGAGCTACCGAAGCGCACGGAGATATTGAGCTCAGTGCATTTGTGGTGAGGGACAGAGACCCTGCATGTTCCTCAAACCCATATGGAAGGGTCTTCAGGGGCTTGTCCTCAGCCCAGCGGGGTGATGTGCTGGCGCTGGTACAACTAACAGCATTTCCCCATGGTGTGTGATAAACCGGGCGTGGGGGGAGCTGCAGGAAGGAGGGTGAGAGGCTGCAGAATCTGTGTCTGATTCAGAGACGTCCTTGCTTTCCATGGAGCTACGACTCCTGACTGACATTGGCATCACCGGGCTCTCTGCGTGCATGTGTTTTCCCCTTAAGCAAAAACGTTTCCCCAGCACCATGTCCTGCCTGTGAGGTGCCTAATGCACTGTTGGCACTAAACAAATTATTAGTATTAATTATTATTATTAACCAAGGATGTAGGCAGCAGCATCTGCCACCCAATTGTATATTTAATGCACCTTGTTCTGGAAATTCAGTGTGTGTCCCTGAGTACGTGTCGGCTTGGATGGATTTTTATTGGTAAATGTCGATTTCACTGCACACTCACAGACCGGCGGAAAATATTTCCAGCGATAATCCTCGAAGTTTTACAGCTCGGCAAAGTCAGACAGAGGCTGCTTGAGAACTTATTGGAGGGTGGTTTTAGGCAATTTACTTCGCATATTTTGATGCGAAGTTGACAAATTTGTGTTTTAACAACAGTTAGAAAACTTGACCTTTTTGAATCTCAAGTGTCTACTATCCTTAAATCAGAGGTTTTTAAGGTCAGGCTTGACAAAGCCCTGGCTGGGATGATTTAGTTGGGGATTGGTCCTGCTTTGAGCAGGGGGTTGGACTAGATGACCTCCTGAGGTCCCTTCCAACCCGGATATTCTATGATTACTGTCAGAGCCCCTCCCTATTTTCTGACACCCCTACAATTTCCGGCCACTGTGACCATTTAAATTGATCAAAACAAAACAAAAAATGCTTAAAAAATTATAGAGAGATAAAAATCAAATTCTGCCAAGCCTATATATGTGACACACTGGCTAAACATGCCCCTCCCTGCCAGCAGCTAACAGCCTACTGGTACTGATGGAATTACTTCTGCACCATAGGTGTTATATATGCCTGCATTTTTAGTGCTGAAGGTCCCAGGTTCAATCCGTGTTGATAACTTGGGGGACAGGCGGGTGTTACATTTCCAGCTATGAAGTTCTGAGCAGCTGAGGGAGTGTTACAGGTTCTAGGGATCATGGAGGTGGGAACAGGGCTGGCTTCTTCAGAGACCCAGGATCCTACCTGTACCCAGTGGAAAGCTGAGTTTTTCTTTCCATAAACCCTTTGGCTAGCCATGGAAATGTTCATACCATGTTTCCGCAGCGATGCTTTTAACCCTGACTTGCTATCTCAGCTGGGATAGACCCAAAGGGACTCACCTTCAACATGAGTTTGCGAGAGGCTGTGATCTTGGACTTTCTCTGTGGAGGGAAAGGACAAAAGAAAAGACATTTTAAATGCAAACTCATTACAGAAAATGCACGTTAATGTCCAGCTCTATTAAGGGGGGGGGGAAATCCAGGAGCACTTACCTCCCTGAAGTTGTTCATTCAGACAGACGAAATAAAGAGGGGAAAAAACAGAATAAATGATCAACAGACAGAATGCATGAAACACCTGGAGGTCACAGATGGACTCTTCACTACTGCATGCAAAATGTGCCACAGACCGGAAGTGTTTCTTTGGCCCAATCCTCAGTAGGTGTAAGTTGATGGAGCTACACCAGTTTACATCAGTTGAAGATCCAACTCTTAGATATTAAGGCAGTAAATATGCATTATTAGTAGAATTGTAAAGTGATGGTAAAGGTCTGCATGTGTATGAAGACTTTAATTCAAGGAACTCACAGCAATCATAGGTATTAATTAAGCAAACCTCAATGCCCACATAAGGTAGGTGACGTTAGAGCCATTTTACATGTAGGGAAACTGAGGCACAGAGCAGTTAAACAACTTGCTCAAAATTACACCGCAACTCAGTGGGCAGAGTGGTGGGATAAGACCAAGGAGTCCTGACTTCTAGTAAGGCACTTCTCTAATCACTAGATCACACATAATTCATGTACGAATACATGCCATTATCTGAGCTGTGTGTATCAGTGCCAGCCTGTGTGAATACATGTGCAGTTTCAGTACTCAAGGGCTGAATCTGGCTCCCTATTCAGATTCTTGGCTGCTAGCAGCTGGGAAGCATGTGGCAGTGTGAGGATAGTTGCTGCTTTCAGCAAATTGACAGATCCAAATATTGCACCAAAGCGCATGGAAATTCCTTGTGTGTGGACATTTTGCAATTTGGGTAACTGCTCTTTGCTGCGATGAAGTTTTGGATATGGCATGTGGAAATTCAAAACTTGGAAAAATGTGGAAATGCTGGGGGTTGGAAATGGGACCATTTCTGAGTGTAACAGGATGGCATTGCACCAAAACACGAGCTGCTCTGTGAGAAAAGATCTCAACATTTCACAAGTGTTGTCCCCGCGTCCCCCCGCGCATTGAACCATTTTCACAAAAAGCCAAAGCAAGCATGAGATTTTCCGGTTGTGGTAGCACAGGCTAGAAATCTGCCTCCCTCTAGCGGCCGATCCACAGAAGGCTGTTATCATTCTGCGACTGCTTTGAGTTGCTCCACCTAGTCAATGGTTTGCATTCAAACCCTGCTGTTGGTTAAAGTAGCGTCGGGTCTCGCCCACAGCGCTCCGGAGAAGCCTGAAGCTTAGGGGAGTTCAGCAAAAGGCAATGGGAAGTTCTGCTACTTACGGTTCTGGCATTGTGCTGTCCGATTCTGCACCTAGAATCACCCCAAAGCAAAATGATCAATAGCAAGGAATCAAAACGTGAGCCCACATCCACCCACTCCCACACAGCAGGGCATAATTCACAGTCTGTGCTTACCAAAGAGCCAGGACTGAGGTGCTTTAACAGAGCTGGGGCTCATAACTGGGACAGAAGGGGGCTGCAGGCTGGGACTAAGGCATATGTGTGGGGACCCCAGGGCTGGGATAGCAGGGGGCTGTGGGTAGAGACTTAGGGGCGGTGATGGGGGGGACCCCAGGGCTGGGATAGCAGAGGGCTGTGGGTAGAGACTGAGGGGCAGCGACAGGGGGGACCCCAGGGCTGGGATAGCAGGGGGCTGCAGGTCAGGACTGAGGTGCATGTACAGAGCTGTGTGTGGAGAGCCCAGGGCTAGCAGGGGGCTGAGGATCGGGATTGTGTTGTATTGACAGTTATGCAGAGATCCCTGAGCTGAAGTAACGTGCCTCCTGACAGCCCACCTTGTTCTCATGGGCACCACCTGTGTTTCCAGCTGAGCTGCCATCCCCAATGCCCCAGCCGGGCTCAGGGTCTGTATTCGAGTTCTACACTCCAGGCACCCAACCAGGACTCCACTGCTCAGCAAACCCCACTGAAGAGACCCTCGCCTGTGTCTCAGCAGGTCACAAACTACTCACTGGACGAGACCCTCACTGGGAACAGCAACAGAACTAGCCCTGAGCTAAACAGGACCCTTGTGTTTCCCGTGGGGCGTTGCACTGCTCCCCCTGCCCTTCCCCCCTCCTCACTGCCTGCGTGGAGAGAGCACCTGTGCCTGCCTTTTAACCTGACTGCGCGATGGCTTTGTATGGTCTCTTCTAGTGCAGCCACGTGAAACACCCTGCTCCACTCAGGGGGAGATGGCTCTAGGCCCGGCTATGCCATCAGGCCACTGAACAAAGGGCTGATGGGGATCAACAACTGGCTCTCAGATAAGATCACATTTTCCAAACAGTTCTGGGAGGGTGTAAGATTCCAGCCCCACCCCTACCCAGGAGCTGCTCAGGAGAAAAGACACCACCACCACCACCCTGGTGCTTTTCCTGGCTCCTTTCGAGACCCCCTACTCATGCTGCTTTCCAGACTGCAGAGCCCCAGCCCCAGCCCCAGTGGAGGTGTCTGAGTGCAAAGGAGACACAGAAGCTAACCAGAAACTGAGCAGCCTGGCAGGCAGACACCTGATAAAGAGGGCGGTGGTGCATTTCCCCATGTCTTTGAGAGCAATTACACTTTTATTAATGGGCACAGCAGCACCAGCTCCATTAGCAAAGTATCTCTTGGATAAAGGCAGGGCCGAAAGAGGGAGGGTTGTAAAGGAGCAGGCTGGGTGAACAGTTCCTAATGTCTCATCTGCCTTTTTTCCCCGATTGCAGATTGTCCATAAACAGCTTGGCCTTTCCCCCAAACGTATCTGTTATTCAGAACTATTTCTGCAGCTCATTCTGAGCTGGTAGTTTCACTGCAATTCTTTCATATTCCCAGTTCTAAATGCCAGCTGTTTGGGTTGGATGTATAAGCCGTGGACCCTTTGAATCAGGTTCCCAGGGAGGAATAGTCATGATTATGAATTTGAAATTGTCTTGCCACAAATATTCTCTGACATCTGCTGAAAAAGGTGCTGCTTCCACTAAATTCCTACCTCACTTGCTAGACTATTACCAAGGGAGAAATTCACCCCTATCCAGAGCAACAGCAAAATGGCCTCCTCAAAACTCTCCTTTGCTGTGATGCCTACAAAAAACTTGACAACAGTTAGGCTGGTGTTGAGCAGAAACCAATGCCTATGCTTTGAACCACACTGTCTCATTGTCTCCAGGCCCCCATCCATCTGTAGCTACCTGTTATCTCCTGTCTTATACTTAGATTGTAAGCTCCTTGGGGCAGGGACGGTCGTTTTGTTCTGGTCCATGGCACTATGGTAATACAAATAATAACAATCATAAATCCTGTGCACACAGGTAGGCCCCGCTTAAGCCCCAGGACTAGAGCAGGTCAAAGTTCCCCATAGTTTTTTCATTTAAAAAAAAACCCATATTTTCTGCAGCAAAATATTGATCTTCCTCACACTTTTTCAGTTCTCCAATCAAGAGGAGGGAAACAACCCCCCCCCCCCCCGTTTTGAATCGATATTTTAAAACAAAGCAATTTTTGTCTTCGGAAGTGTCAAATTATTTCATTTCCATTGAAGATGTCAACGTTTTCGGTTCCAATTCAAAACGTTCTGGAATTATTGTTTTTAGAACATTTTCAATGGTTCTAGTTTTTTGTTCTAATCTGGGAAATCCTTTTGAAGTGTCCAGCTTTGTTTTTCCAATCGCTCTGCACAGGACCTGGAGCTTGTCCTTTGCTTAGGGGGGATTTCACCCAGAAATCAAGCACAAGGAGGGACGTGACGACCGCAAGGGAAGCGGATTTGTGAACAGATGGGAAAGAACGTTTGTGAATCAATTTAATGCTGCATTATAGTGAGTCACTATTAATATTGCAACAGCGCCTAGGGACCCCACTGCGCCATGCATTGTGGCTAGACAGTCCCTGCCCCAAACAGCTTGCAATCTAAATAGGCAAGACAGACAAAGGGGGTGGGGAGGGGAAAGAGAAAAGAAGTGACATGCCCAAGTCACACCGCAGGTCAGTGGCAAAGCCAGGAATAGAGTCCAGATCTCCTGACTCTCAGGCATTAGACCGCCACCCACACAATGATATAACAGCTGTAATCATGGGAATCTTTCCCTCCTCTAGTAAAAGTGTTATTATTATTTGCCCAGGCTTTTCATCCAAAACTTGAGCTCCTTTAGGTCAGATCTAGCCCTGGTTTAAGTGAACGCAATATCCACTGACTTCAGCGCAAGGCTGAATTAGCTCCATCTTCGTTTAGCACTTTTACACCAAAGAGAAGCTTTCCCTCAATACAATGAAAGATCCAGACCTCAGGCCTTTCTGCCCAGCCCTCAGGCAAGATCCGGAGAAGAAAGACGTGTCTCTTGGGGTTTTTTAAACATCACTCACCATGCCATTCTCTGAACCAAAGTACAAGAGTTAAATCTGTGCTCATCACTGATTGACAGGTGTTAGCTAATTAGAGTCCTACCGCATCATGAAAGCCTATGGGCGTCTCACTCCAGTTTGACGTCAGTATAATGTCATTGACTTTAATGCAGTTACTCCTGATTTACACCAGGGTGAGTGAGAGGGGAATCAGGCGCTATAGATTCCCCATACCCTCTGGATTCAGGCAGAAGCCCGAGCCTGCAGAAGGCGCTGACCCAGGGGCTTTGAGTTAATCAACTTTTAGGATCAGATTTTTCTAAACCTCTAATGCCTCGCATTTGGCAGCCAGAAATCAGGTTCTTCATCTTGCAAACTGCACCCACGGTTGAACAGGCCATAACATGCAGCCAGAGCCAGGAGCCTGCCAGCGCTCTCTGCAGAGGCACATTCAGGTGGGCTCAGGGATCCAGGTTTGGTTCAGCTCCAGAGGTGATCAACATTTTTATGGCGCTCTCCACCTATCTGGTGGGGCTACAGGACCTGTGCCTGGTAAATTCTGGCCTGGATTCCTGTGCCCACTGGAATGGATTCCCTATATATCCCAGATGCTGCTATGGAAATCATGAAATTAAATGGCTCCTCAAATTCTGTTTCTGCAGGAGAATTCAGCCTGGGAAAGGTCTAGGAAACTGAAAACTCCTTAACTCTACCTAGCTGGAAACACACAAACAGACATACCAAACAAGCACAACACAAAACACACAACTACAAACATTCTCACAACACACACACACACACACACACCAACAGCTTTGTGTGACTGATAGCCCATTCAAAGGTGCATCTTGTAGCAATTCTAGCTTCAAGTAGGGGGCGCTTGGAACAGACACTTCAAACAAAGAGCTTGGCAGGCTACCAGTGCCCGGTGGGGACCGACCTGCTCTGTGATGCACTGGCTGGACAGGCAGACACGCTTTGGCCAAGTCAGCACTGATAGAGAGACAGATGGTTTTAGTACCAGGTCTCCAACCCCTCTACTGCTCACAGGGCTTGACCGCAGCCTTTCCAGTTATTGAAATGGATCAGCCCGTGGGTGGGCAGCAGGAAACCAGTCAGCAAAGGGGCAGCTAAAGTGGCATTTTGTTACAAAACACACGATGCCTTAGCAAACCAGCCCTTTCAGCAGAGCCAGTCTGGAGCCAGAGCCTAGCCTTACACCTGGGGTAATGTTCTCCAGAGATCCTACAAGACGTAAGAGCCTAAGTCCCATTATCAAAAATGACTTGGGCACGAGGAGGATCTCACTGAAAGTCCATGGGGCTCTGGCTCTGATGTCATTTGGGGCTGAGGAACATTACCCCTCACCTTGATCCCCCTGGCACCCGTGAGCTAGAGCAGCAGGCACCGGGTTTGGCAGGAGGGACAGAAGCTGGTTTGCTTTTCACCAACACAGATTCCCCAAGAGTGGATAAAATGTTGTTAAACAAAAGTGCCTAGCCTGACGTGCCTAGTCTGTAGCTCCCAACGCCCTAGTCTCCGATTTGATAGACAGAGAGAGAAAGCTAGAGAGAGAGAGAACTAATCTCTAGGCATTTCTAGGATACCTACCATCTTGGGGTCTAAATGGAACCTAACATTTCATAGGAGGTGACACAGTTCGGGCCCCAGCTCCTTGCCCACCAACACACTGGCTACCATTACAATCAGCCTGGCGACAGCTAGTAGAATCAGGTAAAATCTCGTCTCCCTGGCCCCAGCTGCCAAAGCAGCAAATGAAAGAACTGATCCCTGGGGCTGGTGAATGTGCCAGGCTAACTGGGCAAGGTAGCGTCTTACCTAGTGCAGTCCAGGAAGAGGGGAGGTGGTGGCTGGTGGCTGGAGGGCTGCAGACTGCGAGGGGATGGGGAAGGGACGAGAGTATTAAATCCAAGCCAGCCTGCAACTGGTCGGTAAAAATAGAACAGGCAGATATACCCCTTTTATACACACACAGTCACTGCACACACACACACACATGCTACCCATGGACAGTGCACACTCATGCACACCCCCACACACACACGTGCATGCTACACACCACACACTGCACACATATGCCTAGTTCACCGCACACGATACACATGTGCACATCACCGACACTTTACACACGTATGATATAAAAACACACACGTTAGCACTCACGCACTTCCACCGCAACACATTACACATTCACATTAAGCACAGGTGCGCATCACTGACACTGAACACACACACACTACACACTTACACTCACTGACACACTCACATGCTCATACACGGACACACACTATATATACAACTCGCAACACATTGGGCCAGGTTCTCAGCTCCTGCAAGTTGGCACAGGTCTGCTGACTCCTACTGATTTACACCAGCTGATGCCCTTGCCCACTAGACACAAACATACATGGTACACACATGCTATAAGCACTATAGACATGCACACGAACACACTGAACCAGATTCCCCACTGTGCCAATCCGTCGATGGAATGACATCCACGTGCAACTGATGCAGCAGAGTGGTGAATCCGGCCCACGGATCTCAACTCACACTCCGGTTCTGGAGAGCCCTGCAGCTGAGAAACCCCCTGGACCTGCAGCAACGGATTATTTTTACTTACAGGAACACAGTGTGATTCACTGGAGCGTCTCCTGCAGGGCAGAAAATCCCCAGCAGGACAGAAACATTATAAGACTCCAGGACACATGCTCATAAACCCACCAGTGCTACATGAGCACAGACTATACTTACACAAACACACACTCAGAGTGTATACTTACATAGACACACACACAGACAATACACACTCATTGTTTGCATATACACACGCACACACGAGGGACCCTACACATTGACATATCTATATGATAGGGCACTTGTGTTTGCATATAGACAGACAGACCTACAGACAGACAGCTCTGATGAATGAACAAGCTGGACAGACGGATAGTTAGATACTAACCAGTCCTTGTCACTAGCCCTTGACATTTCAGTTAGGGAGCAGCCAGGGCTGGGATAGCCGGGGGCTGCAGGTGGGAATAGGGGGCATCAGCAGGGCTGCGTGGGGAGCTCAGGGCTGGGGTAGCCGGGGGCTGGGGGTGTCAGCAGGGCTGTGTGGGGAGCTCAGAGCTGGGATAGCCGGGGGCTGCAGGTGGGAATGGGGGGCGTCAGCAGGGCTGCGTGAGGAGCCCAGGGCTGGGATAGCCG
>NW_020664542.1:1919537-1975657 GCF_002925995.2 Terrapene triunguis | reverse complement strand
AGCTCAGGGCTGGGATAGCCGGGGGCTGCGGGTGGGAATGGGAGCGTTGGCAGGGCTGTGTGGGGAGCTCAGGGCTGGGATAGCCGGGGGCTGCGGGTGGGAATGAGATTCACTGCTAGAGCAGAGCCGCCTGCGCTGTGCCTGCCGGCAGCTCTCAGTCTAGGGTGACCAGATGTTCCGATTTTATAGGGACAGTCCCGATTTTTCACATTTGCTGTCTGCTCCCCTTATCTCAATCCCAACTCTTTTTACCATCAAATTCACTGAAAAATGAAGACAAACCAAAGAGCGGCTGGTACCTGCATTGCCCTTAGTGAGGGCTCGGCTGCCCCCCCACAAAAGCCTGGGCTCCTGTCTCTGAGCAGGCCGGGGGCTCTGGGAGACCAGGGCTGCACCTGTTGGCCTGTGTATTTTTAGGGCAGATCTTATGAGAGAACAATGCACAGATTATAGCCCAGCAAGGACAATGCCTGCTATGTTAATCCCCGCGGCTATTATGGTCACGGCAGGGCACTGGCCAGGTTGTGCATATCCTAGTGGGGGAGGGGGAGGGGGGGAACAGCTGGGAGTGAAGGGAACCCGCCCCCTTCCCTACACTGGGCACAGATCACTGGGGTAGGGAGTGAATTCACCAGCCCCCAGCTCAGCAACTCATCTCCCCTCACTGGTGCTACTGCTGCTGGAATGCTGTGTCCAGTTCTGGTGCTCACAATTCAAGAAGGATGTTGACAAATTGGAGAAGGTTCAGAGAAGAGCTGCGAGAATGATTAAAGGATTAGAAAACCTGCCTTCTAGTGACAAAGAGTCAAGGAGCTCAATCTATTTAGTTTAACAAACAGAAAGTTAAGGGGTCACTTGATGACAATCTATAAGCACCTACATGGGGATCAAATATTTAATAATGGGCCCTTCAGTCTAGCAGAGAAAAGTCTAACATATCAATGGCTGGAAGTTGAAGCTAAACAAATTCAGGCTGGAAATAAAGTGTAAATTTTTAACAAATAATTAATCATTGTTCCAAATGTACCAAGAGTCCATCCTGATTGGTCACCTCGCTTCCGCTCTCTGATTGGACAAATGAGATGTAGAAAAACCCAATAATGTGCTTTCCAGAGCAACTCTTTGGACAAATCATCATTGGTCCAACACTGGTGAAACTGTGATTTGTGAGCATTCTGGCCCATACCTATTGGCTGCCTGAATCCTGGGTTTCTCCATCACTTACAATTTTTAAATCAAGATTGAATGTTTTGTTTCTAAAAGCTCTGCTCTAGGAACTATTTGGGGGAAGTTCTCTGGCCCGTGCTATGCAGGAGGTCAGACTAGATGATCCCAATGGTCCCTTCTGACCTTGCAATGTATGAAAGCTGTTAGACCCAGAGCTCAGTCTGGACTCAGAAAACCCCAGTGCTTTGGGCTGTTTGGCTGTGGGGGTTTGGTCTGGGCCTGTCTCTACTTCAGGAATAGAGCTGGGATGATCACCCAAAAGTTTGGGTCCCTTTGCCCCACCCCGTTTCTCCACTCAATCGCTCTCTCCTGTAGATTTTGTGCTGCTCATCTGTGGGAGATGAATCAGCCACCTGTGTCTCTGAACCCCTTGGTGAACTGGCTGAGAGCCTGGACCCCACATTCTGTCTCTTTGGAGAGGCACCTTCACCTACGAGCCTCCTCTAACACAAAGGGGGCATCTGGGAGTGTTGTCTAATCTCCCTTGACATTTCAGAGCTGGCTGTGTAAATAACAGGGCCCTGGGGGTGGGGAGGATGGGCGTATTGGAGGCATGCTCTCCAAGAGGCTATCTTTACAGACAACAAAAGCTCAGCTGTTGTTTCTAAGTCTGTCCCGGCACTTTGGGAAGCCAAGGTACTTTTGTAAAGGTCAGTGGGGATGGTTAAACGAGCCCTTTGCTGGAGGGGGCTGGCTCAGGGGTCTGGAAATGGGAGAGCCAGCCCGACACCTCGACGTCACTGCCTCACATCTGCTGTGTGTCAGGCTGGGACTATCCAAGCAGCCTAGGGGATAGTTGGGCCCTAGTCGAATTTCACTGGGCATTTGGGTGCCTGACTCCTTCAGGAGCCCTTGAAAGCCCCCGCCTCAGAGCTGGTGCCATTGGTGTGCTCAGTGTCTAGAGCTTTGGTGGCCACGCCAGGCCACGTGCTGGGCAGGTGTCCAAAGACCAGCCCCAGGACAAGCACGCACCTGGTTGGTCTCACGGGCCCGGAAGTCCGGAAATGCTAGTGGCGGAGGGCGTGCTCATGCAGAGAGTGACCAGGGGCCATTCAGAGCAGGGGGATTATAAAACCAGGGCCCATCTATGCTAGCACTCCCATTGCTGGCAGCTTGGTGGGGTTCCCAGTGGCACTGGTGGAGCAGCATCATGGCTAGAGCAGTGAGGGGAGGATTTCAGCACATCCTCAGCGCAGGGAGTCTCCGGAGAGCCGGGCCGTGGCAGCATGACACCTGAGCTCGGTTCCTCACCCAGTGGCGATGCCTGAGAAGGGCTGGATCTGATTCCCTGTGATTGCACTGACAGTCCTGGGCTCTCGCCTGGCTGTGGGGACGTGGATCTGTCCCCCCAAGAGACAACGGTCTCTGCCCTAAAAGGTCTCAGGCTGGAAAATTACCCGCCCTCCTGCTAATCTGCGGGCTCCCCTGCTCAACCCATCAGGGGAAGGGCTGGGAGGGAAAGAGAGGGGAGGGGACAGCAAATGGAATGGCACAGAGATAAGGTGGGGTTTATCTGTCTGTCTAGGGGGGGGCGGGAAAGGGGGGCTTTGCACTGATGGATCCTAACACCTGGTGTGGGTGGGATGGGATGGGCATGCTCGGTAGGGACAGGCACCAAGGGATAGGTCTGGCCTCTCAGTGGCCAAACAAATGCAGGGCTGAGATCACATTGTGGTCAGAGATCCCATGCGGCACAGGGGGCTGGGGGAGTCTAGATTTCCCCTTTCAAGCATTCAGGGGTAGGACCTGGCTCTGCTGTCCCTCTGATATTCCGGATGAGCCCTGGGGAAGGGGAAGGGGGAGGGGCACTTCCAGAATCTGGAGGTGGGCTCCCACCTCCCAACCTGAGGTGATGGTGGGGAAACCTGGCTCAGGAGGGGACACACCATCCATGTTTTACACAGTCTCCAGCCTCCTGGAGACCTGCTGTGAACTAATCAGGGATGAAACGAACTGGGTCCTACAGAAGTTCAATCAGCAACACGTAGTGCCCTCATCTGAGTGCTACTGCACAGACTCCTGCATCATTCTGGATGGAGGCGGTCCAAAAAGAAAAAATATACAGGAAATAAGGTGCTAAACTTGGAAGTGGAGGGTAAGAGAAGGGTTGGAAGACCCAGCCCTAGATGGAGGGGTGTCATACCAAAGGATTTGATTACCTGCGGAGTAGCTGAGGAACTGCTTCAAGACAGATTGGAATGGAGAAGAAGGACGCCAAGAGCTGAACTAAGGTGGAACTAAGCCTGGAAAAAGAAGTTCAACCAGGGTCTATAGAAATGGCCCTGCAAACCTCCAGAGTCCATGGAGGACAGGCGCCCACCGATAGTGAATTCTCTCCCCGCAGTGGGATTCTGTAGATGGTTATTAAATTTCTCTAGCTCCATCATCAGTGTCTGTCCAGCTGTGCAAGACTTTCCATTCGGAGCGGCACCAGGGGCCTGGCACTGATCTGCAGCCGTGGTTTCCTCTGTCTGGGAATGACCTGACATTTCTATCTCCCTAGAGAGGAGTACGAACCAAGCTCCCATCCAGACGGTGTGCCTGTCCTAACAGCTCAGAAATTAGGGTAGGTCACCCTTCAAAGCCAGGAGGCACTCGCTACACTACCTGAGTGAATGAGCTGAGTGAATGGTTTGTTGCTGATCTTTGTTATTCCTTTCTTTGGCCACTGAGTCAGCCTGCTGTGAATCCATCCTGACTGGTCACCTCAGGGTGATGGTATCATTCCTGCATTCTGATTGGATGAACGAGATGCGGACAAAGCGGAGGATACCCAAGAACATGCTTTTCAGAGCAACTCTTTGGCCCAATCATCACTGGTACGAAAACAGGTGTAACTGCACATGTACCGGGGCTGCCTGGATCCTGGGAAACAGAGAATCGTATGGCCCCATGCCTCCAGGAGGACTTCCATTGGCTATTGCAGATTACACCTCTAGCCTCTCTCTCAAACCACACCCACCCCAGCTATCGGGGGAGGCGTTACCCATTACAATATGACGGCTGCACCCAGAGGCTCCAGGCCCCCATTGTGCCAGGTGCTGTACAGGTGCAGAGGGACTCGCACTCCCTGCCCTAGAGAACCCAAAGTCCATTGAAGTCTATTTGGGGTCGGGAAGGAATTTTCCTCCAGGGCAGATTGGCAGAGGCCCTGGGGGTTATTTGCCTTCCTCTGCAGCGTGGGGCATGGGTCACTTGCTGGTGGATTCTCTGCACCATGAAGTCTTTAAACCATGATTTGAGGACTTCAATAGCTCAGACATAGGTCAGGGGTTTGTTACAGGAGTGGGTGGGTGAGATGCTGTGGCCTGCGTTGTACAGGAGGTCAGACTAGACGATCATAATGGTCCCTTCGGACTTTAAAGTCTATGAAATGCTCTCACTGAGTTCAGTGGGCTCTGGATTAGGCCTTCAGAGATGGCATGGGGCATTCTTGGAGCCTGTGTTATGCTCTTTTCCTCCCCCAGTGGCTGGAGCCGGCTCGGGTTGCATCACATCTCACCGCCCTGTCAGACTGGGCCCAGTGGGGGCGCGGGCTGTGCTTGCCTGTGAATTAAGGGGCTGTTAATGACTTCCTGTGATTAGAATCAACTTCCACTATGTGCCTTGGAGGCAGGGGCTGGCGGATTACACCGCGTTCCCTGTGGGAATGGCCATGTCGGCAACCAGTGGACACAAGCTGGAGTTAATCATTGCCCGGGAAATGCTGTAATCACCCCCATTGTGCATGTTTCAAATAGCCTTACGTGTGTGTTCCCACAGTGGGGCTGTAGTAAGACCTGACCTCTTCCCCGGGCTCTGAGCATTCCCGTATGGCTTGAGGAATTTACCAATTTTCCCTTAGGAGAAAGCAAAACCCCCATCCTCATCCCTCAGCTCCCGGGGGCTTCAGGTGTCAGCACAGCAGCGCTTTGCCTTGTGCATCATGAGTAATCTGAGACTGACACAATGCCTTTCAGCCCACAGCCTTTCCCAGCATATGTACACACAGGACCATGATGCAGCCACCTCTGGGGTGGGGAGTCAGCAGCCAAAGTGGAGCCCAACTTACGGCACAGCGGAATGGGCGAGGAGAGAATTCCGGTTAAAGGCAGTGAGGTGTCAGGCAGGGCCGCCCAGAGGATTCAGGGGTCTGGGGGTCTTCGGCGGCGGGGGGCCCCCGCCGCCGACTTGCCGCCGAAGCGCCAGCGCTTCGGCTGCTGGTCCCGGGGCAGAAGGACCCCCCCGCCGCCAAATTGCCACCGAAGAACCGGAGCGGAAGAAGCTCTGGGGGCCCGGGCCCCACGAGATTTTTCCGGGGCCCCCGGAGCGAGTGAAGGATCCCGCTCCAGGGCCCCCGAAAAACTCTCATGGGGGCCCCTGCGGGGCGAGGGGCCCAGGGCAAATTGCCCCACTTGCCCCCCCCCCGGGCGGCCCTGGTGTAAGGAAGAAAGCCAGATGGGGGTGGGCACTGCCAGGGACCAGCTGGGACCTTGGTCTTCTGCAAAGGACTTGCACACAGGTATGCTGTGGGGCAGCCCCAGCTCACATAGCATTTCCCTATGTGTTAGTGGATCACTAGGCGTTAGCTGAGGAGATCCCTTCCTCACTGCTACCATGACAGAGCTCGTGTATGTGGGATCTACCCTGAGCTGCCTCCTGGAATCCTCAACCCCCCCCCCGTCCTCTCCCACAGCGTGAGCCGCTGACAAATGTACAATTAACCCAATGCCTGCCTGCCCCCAAGTAGCGCTTTGTCTGTGCTCAGAAGAGAGGCCCAGCCCTGCTCCGATGCTGAGTGCTGGCGCCGGTTGGGAATTTTTCAAGGGGATGGTTTTGCGCTGGAAAATCCCACTTCCTCAATCCTGAAACATCACAGAAACGTGGCGATTTTGACAAAGCTGTTGTTGGGAAAGGTTCTTAGGTCCCTGATGGAACTTCTGTTCTGAGCGCCCCACCTGGGGATAGCCAATAACCTGGTGGGTAGGGTACTCACCTGGCGTGGGAGAGAGCTAGAGAGCCTGCTGCACATCAGACACAGAACCTGTTCCCTACATCCCAGGGCCCTAAGCCCTAGGCTAGTAGCTACTGTAGGTTTCAAAGCGGTAGACGTGTTCGTCTGTATCAGCAAAAACAACGAGGAGTCCTTATGGCACCTTAGAGACTAACAAATTTATTTGGCCATAAACTTTCAAAAACCAGTAGGAGAGCACTTCAATCTCCCTGGACACTCAATTATAGACTTAAAAGTGGCCATTCTTCAACAATAAAACTTCAAAACCAGACTTCAATGAGAACCTGCAGAACTGGAATTAATTTACAAACTTGACACCATCAAATTAGGCCTGAATAAGGACTGGGAATGGCTGGGTCACTACAAAAAATAATTTCCCCTCACACCTTCTTGTCAACTGTTGAGAATGGGCCACATCTACCCTGATTGAATTGGCCTTGTTAGCACTGACCCCCCCACTCGGTAAGGCAACTCACATCTTTTGATGTGCGGTGTATTTATATCTCCCTACTGTATGTTCCACTCCATGCATATGATGAAGTGGGTTATAGCCCACGAAAGCTTATGCCCAAATAAATTTGTTAGTCTCTAAGGTGCCACAAGGACTCCTCATTGTTTTAGCTACTCTAGGGCTCTCTCTGTTGTGTTTTTTGCTGCAGGCTCTGAGAACACTGCTCAGTTGCTACATTCTTTGTCGGGATGGGTTCTGAGACAGATGTGATGCTTTGGGAGCACGGCATATTCAGAGACTAGCGGTTCCAATAAGGGACTAGGAGTCAGGACTTCTGGGTTCATTTCCCTACTCTGCCACTGGCTCCCTGTGTGACCTGGTGCAAATCACTTCCCCTTCTTGTGCCTCAGTGTCCCCATATGTAACATGGGCCATAACGATGCTCATGCGCCTTTGTCACTCTATGAAAAAAGCCTTCCCACTAGGTGGTGTTATTATCACTCCCTCTCTTCCCCCGCCTTCACCCCCCTTCCTGGAACTCAACCAGGGCCGGCTCCAGGCACCAGCCGACCAAGCACGTGCTTGGGGCGGCACCTTGGGGCAGGGCGGCGCTCGGGTTTTTATTTATTTATTTATTTATTTTTGGTTCCTCGGGGCAGCGCTGGAGGAGGGTTTTTTTTGTTTCCGCGGCGCGGCGCTCGGGAGCGGGGGCTTCGGGGGGCGCGGCGCTCGGAGGGGGGGCAGGGGCTTCGGGCGGCACAGCGCTGCGGGGGTTTGCGCGGCGCTTGGGGGGGCGGGGCTTTGGGCGCCATGGTGCTGGGGGGGCGGGGATTTCGGCAGAGCTGGGGGGGGAGGGTTTGGCTGCGCGGCGCTCGCACACGGGGGGGGAGTGTACGGCGGGGCGGCGCTCTTCTTTTTTGCCTGGGACGGCAAAAAAGTTAGAGCTGGCCCTGAACTCAACAGAGGAAATCTGAGACTGGAACAAATGATGTCTCTAAGAAGAGCAAGTCCTTTTGTCTGGCTCCTGGTTCTCCTGCTGCTGGCTGGGTCACTCACACAGATGGGAGGGAGGGAGGGAGGGAGGGAAGGAGGGAATTGCAGCTCTCCTTTGTCACTGGCTAATTTTGGCTCTTGGGTGCTCTGAAAGCAATCTCAGGGTGGGAGTAAGAAAAGGGGACAACAGCTGGCATCGGAACCTTTATAAAAGTGGGCAGGGGGCAAGGCCGAAGTGGAGGAGGAATGAAAATACGACTTAAACATCCCAGAGTACAGCTGTAACCTAAATAACCAGAATACACAATGTAGCCACATTATACAATGTAAGGTATCATTATAGCACGAACAAATAAAAAAAAAAAAAGAGACAACTGTGGTTCTAAACATCAGGACTGCATTTTATTTTTGCACTTCATGTATTGTCCTTCACTTGCATTTATCATTTTACTGCGTATGCTCCACTATTAATACTGCACCATTGTTATTGACCTGTCAGCTTTTGTTGCTTAACAGGTGGTCCAACAGCTGCTTCTCCCTGTTTACTCATTTTTTTAGGTGTACTCAAAAACAAATTGTAAATGTGTACGTTGAACGGACCCTTTCAGCAGAAAATCACTCGTGTAGCCTGCATTGCGATTGCTTTACTTTTCCTGTCACAGAATACAATTACGTGAGATATGATCACACAGGTGAGATCTGGTCATGCAATTACACAGTTATTTAGGGTCAGGGCCGGCCTTAGGGAAAATGGTGCCCTGGATCAACTTGTATTTTGGCTCCTCTAGCCACCGCTGCTCCCCCCCCCCGCCCCTTTCCCCGAGCTCCCTTCCATGGTCTTACACCCCAGGCCCCGCTCCTTGCCTCTTGCTCACAGCGCCCACCCATAAGGCTAGCACTGTGCTCAGCCTAGTGCCAAACTCCACTGACTTCATGGATTGGCATCAGGATACACATGCCAAAATTAAAACTCCCGGGCTCAGAGTAGAGTAAGATCTAAACAGCAGGCTACTAGCATCTAGTGGCCAAGATTCGTGCTCTCTGTAGATTAGGATGCACCCAACAGGGCCATAGTGCCAGGATTCACATTAGAGAGGCAAGGTGGGGGAGGTAATATCTTTGATTGAGCTTTTGAGCTTACACAGAGCTCTTCCTCCGGAAGGAGACCTCTGTAAAAGCTCCAGAGCATGCCTCGCTCACCAGCAGAAGCTGCTTCAATCAAAGATATCACCTCCCCCATCTTGTCTCTCTAATATCCTGGGACCGACAGGGTTACAACACTGCCTACAAAAATGCAGGATTCACATGAACAACCCATAGCGACCATTACACCCGGGCGCTATTTTCAGGATTCATATTCTTAGCATAATATCATCATTATACCAGGGAACCAGCACTACCAGCACAATGAGATAAATATAGTCGTGTGTGCGTGCCAAAAATTCACAGTCCAAGCACACTGGGATCCACGCAGCAGGACAGCAGTGTCAGGACGCATGCTCACGATATAGCGGGGAATGGGATGCACTCAGTCCCTGAGAGTAAGGATTCAGCAAACACAAGGGCACCTGCAAACAGCTGTACTAACAGCAGGATCTGCACTATTGGTCCAGTAGGAGTTGCACATCAGGGCAGTGCATTAATTCACAAGCCCAGTGCAAAGGGATCCAGGCACCAAGTCTTTAGTACCATCCAGAACTTGTACTCCCAGAATAGTGGGATGGAATTACAGAAGTTCCAGGAGAAAAAGCCAATCCAGGGCTGATCCTTATGGCATGTTTTGTCCAGTCTCCTTTTAAAAGTCCCAAGCCTTGGGGTTTCTTCTAGCCCTTCCTTGGGAGACTATCCCATTGCCTACGGCAGCGATCACACTGCTAGGAAAGTTTCCCCAGATAGTTTTGAGTTTCCTCCTCCCTCCCTGCCCCAACCTCTTCCCCCCTCCCCATCCCGCCCCACCCTGTTCTGGCACCCAGTGTGAGGGCTTTGAGGAATAGGCTACCACCCCCTGGTGTGGTTTTGCCACAATTTTGCCTGCTTTGCAAATAAAAGATGAAGCCCTTCGATAAAGCAGGTGGAGCATGCGGATTTTCCATTGGCCACCGGAGGGCACCTTCCAGCTCATTCCCAAGATCAGAGCCTGTTGCCGGAGAAGTTAACATACACTGACTCCTTAGTTATCTCAAGGCTAAAGTGCCCCAGCAAAGCAAGTGGTCCATGCAGGGTCACCAGACAGCAAGTGTGAAAAATCAGGATGGGGGTGTGGGGGTAATAGGCTTCTATATAAGAAAAAGCCTCAAATATCGGGACTGTCCCTATAAAATCGGGACATCTGGTCACCCTAGGTCCATGCGTGCCAAATGTCAGAGGCATTAGACTATTGCCCCAATCCTGGTAGAAGGACTTCGCCACCCCACCGAGGCTTGGCACTGCCGGCACGGGCAGGACTTCACAGTGCATGGAGGGGATTCGTGACTGAGGCAGCTGGCCACAGACAGGCCCTGTGGTTCTCTCCCAGGCACCGCGTCAGGTGTCCCTAAATCCTGGCCAGGGTTCCACAGGGATGGAAGGGGCCACACCATGCCACTGAGTGCCCCTCGCAGCCGGAACCCAGCCCCCGCAGCAGGGCAGGAACGGGAATAACTTGCCAAGTTGCATGAGCTGAGATTGTCTTCAGGCACTGCCCAGCTGACGGCCTGTGTTGCTTTCCACGCTGGTATCCGTTTTCTGCTGTTGGTGGGAAATGTCTTCTCCAGTTAGCAGAGATTTTTGCTGGGGAGATGCTGCGTTGGCAGCAAGGGTGGGGGGCTGTGGCCCCTATGCCGCAGGGAGCACCTCACAAGGCCCAGAGGGAGACAGATACAGGACCTCCCCTTTGAACGCCACCCAGCCACCATCTTTCTATCTCCGAGGGTCACTTCAGCGCTGGCAAGAGGCACCAGGGGCACAGCGCTGAGCTCTGCTTAGCTACAGAACAGGGGCAACTTGGGCCAGCTCAGGTCCCCGTGATCTCTCCTGCCCATGGCCCAGGAGCTGGGGGGCCTGGTATCCACGATACATTCAATCCTTGGTCTCTGCTGTGCCTGCCAGCATGGGCGCGATGAGGGAGGGGAATCAGTGTAGACGCTTGTCCATGGGACCTAGACAAAAGTCCTGCTCCAAAGCTGCTTCCCCACAAGCACCTACCAGGACTCTCATGGGGACGACGCTGGCTGTGCTCCCAGCCAGCAGCCTCCAGGTCAGAGACCCCATATTCCCTCACCAGGCTCCTGAGCCAGCCACATCCCGGGGGGAGGGAATTTACCACCACCCCCCAGGTTACAGTCATACCCTGGGCAGCTACAGAACAGCAGGCCCCACGTGAGCCTGCAGACATGCACAGAGCAGGCTGCAGCAGGAGCAAAGGCTTGTAAGGGGTTAACAGGAGAGATTTCCCCTTCCCGCCAAAAGAAAACCCCAAACTTCCTGTCTGGATGCAGCTGCTGAGAGCCCAAGCCCTGGGCAAGGGCAGCAGCAGGCGCTGCCGGGACATTTGTTCAGGCAATTTGCTCTCAGCCTGAACTCCGCACACCATGTCCCCGACCCAGACCAGCATCAGCTCTGAACTCCAGCCAAAGCTCCAGTGCACTGAGCCCCTCACCCCATCCCCATCCCTTGCATTCTGCCAGCACAGGGACCTGGAGTGCAACCTGGGTGCAGCAGACCCCTGGAACAGAGGAGGGACCAACCTCCCCCATCTGGATCCCCCCTCTGCAACCAGCAGCACCCAGGGATAGCGTGACAACCCGGCCCTTGTTGTAAGGGGGAGTCCCTTACTTCATTGATTTGTGCCATAGGGTTCCCACCGTCCCTGGTTTTAAGATGTAACTGATCAGTACCACTTTAAACATTCCGTTGAGGTTTAGGATCATTGCCCAGTATACTTGAGGGCAGCAGAACTGTACATTTGAGAGAAAAATACATGCTATGCCAAGGGAAATGGTGTGTCCCTGGAACGTCCCTTAAAATAAAGCCTTGTCCCTTATTTTTCCATGTGGTTTTTCCTTCCTTCCTTCCATCCTATCCGGGAAAGGGTTAACCCCACGGCGGCTCCCTGCTGGGGCGCAGCTGTCTGCGTGGGTGAGAGATTTACCGCCAGGCAGTTGACTCAGGGAAAGGTTCCCGCAGGGCAGAGGAAGGGGAAGGGGGAGGGAGAGAGCAAAAGTTCATCCATGTTTTCCTTAGACAGACTCCCAGAAGGCCCCAGCGAGAGCCTCCCCACCCTGTGTTCGCAGGGCTTCCAAACCAGGCCTGAGCCCAGATGCTCCGCCGGGGTAAAGGGGCCATTGGAGCAAATGGAGCAACAGCAGTTTACGCCAGCTGAGGATCCAGCCTGGGCTCTTTACTGGGCCGAGCCAGGCTCAGTCCCATCTGCCTATTCCTTAGTCCGGAACATGAACCCCTCCGTCCTAGGGTGCCTCCTTGTGGTGAGACCTATCATGGCAGCCCCTCTGGACTCCAGCAGTCTACAGCTGCTTAGAATCATAGAATATCAGGGTTGGAAGGGACCTCAGGAGGTCATCTAGTCCAACCCCCTGCTCAAAGCAGGACCAACCCCAACTAAATCATCCCAGCCAGGGCTTTGTCAAGCCTGACCTTAGAAACCTCTAAGGATGGAGATTCCACCACCTCCCTAGGTAACCCATTCCAGTGCTTCACCACCCTCCTAGTGAAATAGTGTTTCCTAATATCCAACCTAGACCTCCCCCACTGCAACTTGAGACCATTGCTCCTTGTTCTCTCATCTGCCACCACTGAGAACAGCCGAGCTCCATCCTCTTTGGACCCCCACTTCAGGTAGTTGAAGGCTGCTATCAAATCCCCCCTCACTCTTCTCTTCTGCAGACTAAATAACCTCAGTTTCCTCAGCCTCTCCTCGTAAGTTATGTGCCCCAGTCCCCTAATCATTTTTGTTGCCCTCCGCTGGACTCTCTCCAATTTGTTCACATCCCTTCTGTAGTGGGGGGACCAAAACTGGACGCAATACTCCAGATGTGGCCTCACTAGTGCTGAATAGAGGGGAAGAATCACTTCCCTCGATCTGCTGGCAATGCTCCTATGAATACAGCCGAATATGCTGTTGGCCTTCTTGCCAACCACTCCAACTCACTCCACTCTGCAAGCCTGGCCAAATCCCCAACCCCAGGCCCTCCCCAGCTGGGTCTTGTCCTTCACTGAGCCCACACCCCTTCTCTGTGCCTCCAGATGCACTAACTCAGCTCTCCAGTTCCTCTTAACGCTCTCCGTACCGGTGTGGGGGTTGTACACCCCAGCACAGGGAGCTAGTTTTGGAGCATAGTGGGCAGAATTCAGGAGTCCAGGGACGGCACCTGGGGAAGGAGCCTCCTGCCTACTGCTGGGGTTGGACAGAATTAGGATGCTGTTCCCATGACCCCAGGAGTGGGATAGAGCCTCTAGTCACTCCTGATTTACACCAGCATGAGAGGAGAATCAGGTCCAAAGATTCTAGATCTTTAGGTTGCAAAGAAAACCATCAGTCGTGACAGTGATGTCTGCAAGGAATACCAGGCCTGTTTCTGATGTCTCTTACACTGGCTTTATAACATTGTAGTTCTACTAGCGCTAAAAGAAGGGTAATTTGTCTTTGTGCATCGCTGTGGCTTTTAACTCTGAAACCTACTGATGATGTTTTGAACTTCAGTGTTGCAAACTATCTCCCTGCTGATCATTTAACAGATACAGCCAGTATTGCCGGCCCCTGTCTCCTTTTGTGATCCCTGAATTAATCTTTCAGTAGCTCTTTGCCTCCTCTAAGCCTCACTTCCTTGTTGACTTGGTGGCTACATCTAACCCCCCCGCTGGAATTAACCAGTGAAAGGCGGATGGGGTTAGGAAAAGTTCTAGTAAGTGTTTTCTTTGCTTTTCTGGCTGCCTCTGAGCTTCCTCATTATTGCCAGTCCAAAGCCATCAAAAATCACAAGACAGGTTTAAAAATCATGAGATTTTAACATCATCTTTGGGGCTCTTTTTCTTTGCCTTCTGGTGTCTGATCCTTTAGGGTGTGGTCCTACTCAGGTCACGTATCCAGCTTTTCTTCACAACCACAACAGTGGGAAACTCACTTGGTTTTTTTAAATGCAAGCTGAGATTCTCACTGACTCACCTGATTCCAGGAGCTGGGGCTTGTGTGTGTGTTTGTGTGGTGTCTCTGTTTGGGGGCAGAGTTCTGTGTGAGGTTTCCCTATGTGCGGTGTGGGTTTACTCACAGGATTCGTGAGGCTGATCGCAGGCTAGCCCAGTATAAGGGGTTGGTATGGCTGGAGCGGGCCCCTCCCCTGTGCATGGTCAGCAGCAGCCTGGCTGGGAGGACCTTGCTGCATGCTCATTACAGACTCTTGGTGACCTTTCCCTCTGAAGCTGTATATTAAAATTCAGCCCTCAAAGGCAGAAAGTAAAATGATCTCAACCTCTCTCCCACGCCCAATGCGCTCCACAGCATGCTGGGATATTAACCACTCCTCTCCTGGGTCAGCCCCACCACTAAATATGTCTGGGGCTTCGTTCCAAGTCCCTGGTGTCTATCTACATCCAACAAACCTCCTCCTGGGTTTGTAGCATCTGGTCTCTGCTAAGGAGAGACTCCAAAATAGGAATAGCAAGGAGGGAGAGGGCTGGGAGGGGTCAAGTTTGAGGAGCAGCAGCAGCAGCACTATGGCAGGATGGGATGGTGTCTCAGGGCAGATCAGGATTATGGTGCACCCAGCAGTGCAGTCCACACCCATTCACTTTGCTCCTTTTCTTAATTATCCCTTTTATCACCCATTTGTCTTTTTTACTTGTTCATGGCAATGGCTGCCAGTCTGCGCATCAGCCTCTTTCCAGCTTCTGGCACAGCTCTCTGAAAAGAGAACCACAGAGACAGAGGCAGCTAGTGTGGGAGGCTGGGGGCACTACCTGAGCCACTCCTGCTAAAGAGAATCTTCCCAGCAAATGGGGATTTGTGGAGTGGGTTTAGTCAGACGCTGCAGCTTAGACCTGAAGTCTGTTCACAGCCTGACTGGGCAGGGACGTAAGAAAGGCCCCATTAGCTTTACAGAGTCCCGGAATGGCTAGGAGTCAGAGCACAGGTGCAGGGGATTGTGGGGCATTAGTGTGAATGGGGGGACTTGCATTGGTGGGGATTGCTTTTCCAGCTGTGCTTTCCCTATCTGTATAGCTGGTACCTGTGTTGGGGGTATAAGACACCGGGACTTGGGCAGTCAGGGCTAGCGGTTAGAGCAGGAGTCAGCAGCCAAAGCCAAAAGTCAGAGTCAGGAATCGGAGCTGAGGGTCAGGAGTGAGACAAGGCAGGAACAGGGCCGGGGGGCAACAGGCGCAGGAGCTATTGCAACCGTGGGCGAGTGCTTTGAGCAGCCACCGAACATCTGCTGCTGGTTGGCTTAGGAGCCAGTCTGCTGACTCTTCAAACCAATCCGGTGGGGCAGCCAATCAGGCAGCCTGCTACAGGCCAGCTGTGCTCGTTAGGTTGCCCCAGGCTGGCTCTGCTGCAGGCCCTGCTTCCTGACCAGGGATGGGGAGGTGCTTGTCGTGTTGTAACAGGTCGGAGGTGAAGACACAAATAAAGCTTTTGCCCTCCAGCTGTTGAGTAGCATGTGGGAATTCACACCCCCTGTAGCACGCCCAGCCCCAAGCATTTACAACTCCCAAGTCAGGCCCCGAAACACCAGATTGGCTTAAAAATCAGGAGAGTTTGTAAAAATGTTGGGTTCTGTTTTTTGCCTCCTGGGTCATGTTTTCCAGCTTCCCTCTGCAACCAGGACTGGATGCTTTGTTGTTAAATTCGAGCCGAGATCCTCATTCACTCCCATGACTCCGGGAGCTGGGGCTTTAGGGAAAATGCTAAATATCACAAGACTGGCAAAAAAAATCATGAGAGCTGGTAACACACTGCATGTGTTTCCTCCCTTCCACTAGTTCTCCACACCGACAGCAAGAAAACAGGCTGCGTGCAGAGAGGGACCTGTCCCCTCCCGGGAAGTGTGTGCCCGACTTGGCTTATGCGCATGTATGTCACTGGCCTTTGCTGGGGAGAACACGCTCAGGCCTACGTCTGTTACATTGAGGCGCTGCAGAGGGCATGAGTGGGGCTGGCAGCACTGAGGAAGCCACAATGGGGTCTGGTTCGGAGTCCCAGCTGCAGAATGTGCAGGACATGCCCAGATTCATGCACACAGAGTGAACCTGAGCTCCTGATGGGAGGCCCCTGGGCCTGCTCTAGTGCCCCATCCCCAGCTGGCAGTGAGTTTACAGGGACCTTGGGGCCAGGAACCATCCCCAGTAGTGGATACCATGAGGAGCTGACCCCAGCTGTGCCATGCTGGGCACCAACCACATCCTTAGGGGCCAGCAGACAGGATGTGGAAATGCCCATGTTTCACCAACAGACTCGCTCCGTTTTGGAAATAGCTGAGAGCGTGCACCTCCATCTCCTTCCAGCACTGAGTGATTCACGCCCATCCCAGCTGAGCGGGAGGAGCACACACAAGAGGCATGAGTCTTGCCTCACACCTTGGTCCCGTTGCAGCTCACAGGGGTCAGCGCAAGCCTTGGCTTCGCTCCGGACGTGCATGGAGCCCACCCCCTGCGGTTCTGGTGCAGATAGTCTCACCCACCCACACTTCCCCTTTGGGGGAGTGACCCCTCTGGAGGTATGCATCCCATTCCAGAGGAAACTGCCTCTGATAAGAAGCTGGCACCTTGGCCCACATTCGTACCTGCCAGTGCCATGCTCCATGTCCGTGCTCCCATTGCTCAACCCATAAACAACGTGCCTGCCAGGAGCAGCTGGAGAGAAGGAGCCCTGGCCAGAGGCAGCACATACCTCAGGGCTGCGTTTTACAGACACAGAGCGAGAACCAGACACTTGAACGTGTTTTTTAAATACCTAGAAACCTGGTCCCTGCAAAACCCACAGCAGCAAAGCCGCGATGAACAGCAAGTGCCCAGAGCAGCACAGGCCACAGAGAAACCCTGCCTGTCTCCCCACAGGGTTCCAGGCTCACGCAGGGTTCCAGGCTGCAACTTCTCTGTGTTCTAGGCTGTCTCCCCACTGGATTCTGGAGGGCCGCCTCGCAGAGTTCCAGACTGCCTCCCCTCAGTGATGGGTCTGCAGCCGGCCGGGTCCAGGGACATCAAGGGGTGATGTTAACCCTTCCCCGTTCAACACACTCTCCTGCGTGAGGCCGGAGCAGCATGGGTGGCAGGTGCTCTCATCCCAACTGTGAGAGCTTTGCAAAATACTTGTGTCAAACTCAAACCAGCTGGAGCAGAGCAGGGTTTGAGGGCCAGTGTTTTCCCAGAGATTCACCTGGGCTATGGGCGCTCGGTGAACAATCTGGGGAGCCACCAAACCACACCCCGAGCCTCCACGGCCACTCTCCCCCTAGCAAGGCCCAAGACCTCATTGTTACTTAGAAGGATAAGGAAGGTTGAGGGAGTGCCATGCCATATAGGGCAAGAACCATCTGGCACTAGGGAACTGGCCTCTCACTGCTGGGCCCTCAATGAAAGGTCCCAGGGTGGATGGGGTGGAGGATGCTACATGGAAGGGATGGTTCATCAGCCCCTGCAAAAGGAACTGCACAAGCACCCTTGCACAGTGGGTGGCCTCCCCCTGCCTACAGGGCCAGGATGAGGCCTGGGCATCCCTGTAATGCCACATAATCCCAACTGTGTGGCCTGGTGCGGGGGGAATCCTAGCCCCAGTGGGCAATGGGCTGACGGTGGGCACAGCCCCCCTGCCCAGCACTAGCCCTTCCTGTCGGCACTGCTGCTGTGTTTTCTAAGCTGTTTGCCACCTCTCAGGGCTTTGAGACCCTCCATTGATTTTAATCTCAGGCTCCCAGGCTTCATCTGAGAATCCCTCCTTCTCCCTGGCAGTCCAGGAGCCCAGGCCACTGTGCAATGACAGGACAGCGCAGGCTGTGGAAGCTAAAGAGACCCGCTGGGTCTGTCTGTGACCTGCAGCCCCCTTTGCATTCACCACAGCCCAGGCCTGTCTCTGCTGTAGCACAAGGGACACTCCATGGGTCTCCTTGCTGTGGTGTACTGGAAACTGGTTACAAAGGACAAGCCATCGCTTTAAGATTGAGGGATTTCCTGGTCCTGCTTGCAGGCTAGGGGCCTCAGAGAGAAGCTGCGTGATCTGCGTCAGTCGGCAGCCTGGAGCGAAGCAGCCTAGAAAATGATGCAAAGAGTCCTGTGGCACCTTATAGACTAACAGACGTATAGGAGCATGAGCTTTCGTGGGTGAATACCCACTTCTTCAGATGCAAGTGGGTATTCACCCACAAAAGCTCATGCTCCTATACGTCTGTTAGTCTATAAGGTGCCACAGGACTCTTTGCTGCTTTTACAGATCCAGACTAACACGGCTACCCCTTTGATACTAGAAAATAATGGGATGAGTTGTGCCTCTCTGCCTTCAGGGAGCAGCCTACTTTGTCTCTCTCTGGTTTATCACTATGAATTCTCAGAAATAAAGGAGTGGGACGTTGCAACCTTCGAGCAAGAGTATTTGTGTTTTTATCTCACTTCTCTGTGTGCGAGCCATGAAACAGAACATGTCCAGTGCTCCCCTTCAGATTGTTACACCTCTAGTTCAAATGTTTCATTTCAATCCCCAGTGGTCATTTTTAATCACATAAAAAACCCTTTACAAGGAGCATTCAGGACATGGCTGCTTTGGGCTGTCAATCAGTTCTCTTCTTTCTTTGGAGCAAGGTGGCCACTCCCCACCCAACAAATGATCACAGCAGAGGATCTCTCCCTGTAACGTTTATTGGTCCATGTCAAAAAATTATCACTCAGCTTGGCCTTCACACAGAGGCCCAGGATGGGTACAGCAGGGTGCAATAGAGGGACTGTGGCAGATCGGGGGGGGGGGGGAGCCCAGGGCCAAAAAAGCAGGGGGCTGCAGGTCAGGATTGAGGGGCATGGGCAGAGCTGTATGTGGGGGAGCCCCCGGCTGGAATAGCAGGGGGCTGCGAATCAGGACTGAGGGGCATCTGCAGATCTGTGCATGGGGGAACTGCCCCAGCACACTGCCCATGTCAGACCTGTCTCTCCAGTGACCTTCACCCTGCCTCCGTTCACCCCAGACCAACCCCCACAAGGTGAAGACGCAAACCAAGCAGCAGCAGCATGCAGAATGGGCACCGTCTGATGAGCCATGACCAAAGCGTTCAGACACAAACTGCCCTTTGCTGTCAGCGGCCCAGGTGCCCGCATTGTCGATTGTCCTGACACACCAATAGCAGCGACTCCCCACCCTGGCAGGAGAGCCGGTCTGACCCAGTGGGGCAGGGCGTGCGAGCGCTTGCACCACCTGTTTCAAGGGGAGGAATTCATTCAGGGCTGTCCTCACAACCCCCTCTGTCCAGACAGGTCACCGGCTGAGACAGGCTGGCGCCTTTTCGCTGAAGCCTGTCGTCACACGGGCCCCAGCCAAACTGGGGAGTGGCACCACACAATCACTCCGCTCAGGAACCTGCCCCCACCTACACCCTGACATCCCACCAGGCTCAATCTCTGGATGCTGAAATTTAGCATCTTCAGCTTGGATCTCCAGCCACTCCAGTCCCGCAGGAACAGTCTAGGGAGAAGCGACATAGGGCAGCTGATTTCCAGTTCATCGCGGCCCCAACCGGCTCAGCTACGGGGCAGCTTGTCACCGAGGGATGCACCTGTGGATCATGAAGATGCCTGGCTGAGCCTTGGGAGCAGAGCCATGGCAGGTCCGGCGGGTGGGATGGGCTCCCCGGCTCACTAGCACGGTCGAGTCCCTTCTGACGTCCAGCCAGCAGCAGGCTGATGAAGCGCAAAACAATCCTGCTTTGGTTCTTACTTTTATCCCCCAGGTGCTCCCCTTCCTGCCTCTCCTGCAGGCCCTCGACTGGACCAGTGGGCCCCGGATCCCTGGGCCAAGCTATACGGAGCGCTTGGAGAATGGTGCAGCCGCCTATGGCCGTTGGGAAGCAGGAATGGCCCAGCAGGGAGGGGGGCAGTTCTCAGCAGCTAGTGGCACATGCGGTCCAGGCTCATCGGGCCTTTGGCGCTGAAACGCCTGCTGTCCCTCTTAAAGCCAGGGCTCCACTTTCACTCATAGCCAGGGACTCTGTTCTCCCCGCTGGCGGGCGAGTGCCCCTCCGCCATCCCCGTCCTTCCCTTGAGCCCCTCCGGGTCTGTGGCCTGGCCGCTCGGGGCCGGGTCGTACTGGAACGCTGCCAAAGGGAATGCACCGGTTAGCGAGGGTGGCTGCCCAATTCAGGGCCAGGGGACTGGCTGGCATGGGCACCTGGGAGCTCATCTGGGCATGGAGGGGCCCAGCTCAGACCTGGGGTAAGTGAGATAGACTCTGGGGAAGTGTATGGGGGCATTCCACCTATTTACATCCGGGGGAATCTGGCCCCAGCTTGGGTTTAGGCCAGAGGAGGGAGCTGAGAGGGGGGCACACAGGATTGTGATACAAGCCACTGCTTGCTCTACCTGAGCCAGGACAGATGGAGAACCCAGGCCAGGCCCAGAATAGGGGGAAAGCAAAGGTGGCTTGAAGCCCCCCTCCCTGCCCCAAACACAGGAAGGGGGTAGTGGAGAATTGGGCTCCCAGGCACCCTGCAGGATCGAGCCCTGCTTTGGGGCTGTGGGAGCAAAGAAGAGACCCGGGGGTGTTTTCCAGCTTGAGAGCTCCAAGTTCCACAGCAGCGGCGCTATGGTCACCATGGCCATCCCGAGGGCCAGGGCTTGCTGGGAGGGGACCTCTCCCATCATGGGGATGCTGTCACTAGCCTGGGGGCGGGAGCCTTGTCCCACTCACCAGGCAGAGGGATCAGCCCTCCCAGCCCCAATCCCCCATGGAAGCAGTGCCAAGTGCCTGAACAGCACTGTGGAAATCAGCCAGGGGATTGGCGCACGTGCTGGAGCAGGGTTTAAGGAGCCAGGTCCGGCTGCTTCCCATCCAACCCGCCTCTCCCCGACACTCCAATCCACCGTGGAGCTCAGGACTGCTCCAGCCAAGGGGATCTGCAGCTGTCCCAGCACCTGCCCAGGTTGGAGCATGCTCAGGAGGCAGGCAGCGGGACCTGGCACATCATCTCCAAAGCAGGGGGGAGGGGGTTAGGGCACTGGCAACACAGTCCTGAAACAACCGGGCTTGCCCGCTGGGATCCCAGGTCAGCAGCATTACGGTAAGGAAGGTAGGCTCCTGTAGCAGGGCTCTGGCACAAGCAGGGCCGGCTCCAGGCACCAGCCGAGCAAGCTCGTGCTTGGGGCGGAAGATTGTAGGAGGCGGCATTCCGCCCAATCCTAGGGCGGCCCGGCCGCTTTTTTTTTTGGTTTGTTCCGCTCCAGCTGCCCTGTAGGGGGCGGCGGTGCGGAGGAGGGGAGCGCCCTGCAGCAAGCCCGTCAGGGCAGCCTCGTCCTTCCCTCCCAGCTGACCGCGGTGCGGAGCCCTCCTGGCAGGCGGCTCGGCGGTTGGGGCTGCTGACAGCGCCCCACTGAAGCCCTGGCTGCCCCCTTCTCTCTCCCCCCCCCCCCCCCTCTCTCCCCCGCTAGCCAGGGCACCAGCGCAGGGAGTCCCCCTGCACCCTGGCTCCGGCCGCGCTGCAAGTTTTTTTTTTTTTTTTTTGCTTGGGGTGGCAAAAAAGCCAGAGCCGGCCCTGGGCACAAGGAGAGGGGTGACTCTGCTAGTGGATCATCAGCCCATAGACAGGTTCCAGGCAAAGGCTACGGAAACCCTGTGAGCTCAAGGCAGTGCCTGGCACTCGGTGGAGACACGATCTGTGCCTGGCCCTCTCCCAACCTGCCCCCTTCCCCTCCCCAGTGCTGCTGTGGTGGGATCATCCTGCCAGGCCAGACAGAGGCACTGAAATTCATCCCCACCCGGGCACGGAAACAGCAGCTCAGGGGCCCTTGGGGGAGGCTAGACCCCGACTGACACAGTGTAAATACATGCAGCACCCAGCCCGGCACCCGCAGCTCCCCCTGAAATCCAGGAAAGTTGGGGGCACCCCAGGAAATCAGGCGATAGGCCCTGCAGTGAAAACAGGGAGGGAAAAGCGGGGCCTGGAGACAGAGGGCTGGGATGGCTCTGGGAAGGGCAAGCTGACTGGCACATCACCCTTGGCATGGGCGGGGTAACACCCGGCACCAGCAGGGGGTGAAGGCAAGACTCAGCAGAGACCCCTCTCGGGCAAGCTGAAGGAGTGGCCCCTTTGGCTGGAAGTAGCGGTAAGTTGTTATCCTCCAGGGGTCATGCTCTAGCAGGGCCACCCAGAGGATTCAGGGGGCCTGGAGCAAAGCAATTTCGGGGGCCCCTTCCATAAAAAAAAAGTTGCAATACTATAGAATAGTATATTCTCGTGGGGGCCCCTGGGGCAAATTGCCCCATTTGACACCCCCCCTCCCCGGGCAGCCCTTTGCTCTAGGGAAGTTTCCTTCCTCGGGGACAAGCCAGTTCCAATGCAAGGAACCGCGGGCTGAGCCCCAGATTCACCCCGCTGCCCTTGGCACGGATCGCTGCCCTTGTGCCAGCCCAGGGCGCCCATCCCCGCGGTGTCAGGCCCGGGCTCACCCGCCCTGGCGCCGTGCCGGGCCCGCACACTTTGCATGGCCAGCCGGTTCTGGAAGCGCACCAGCCCCAGCCCGATCTCCGCGCTCCAGCCGGGCTCCTCCCGCGGGCCGCGGAAGTCGATCTCGCAGCCGCTGTCGGTCACCACGGTGAAGTAGACGTGCCGCCGCTTCCACTCGACGCACTCCACCGCCCGCATGCGGGCGAAGCCCAGCTCCTTGCAGCGGGAGCCACCGGGCTCGAAGAGCCGCAGCCCCTCCTCGGTCAGCAGGCAGCGCTTCTTCTTCCAGCGCTGCAGCAACCCCCCGCTGCGCTTCTCCAGCACCCCCTCCTTCAGCACCTGCGGGGGGGTGCCTGCCCCCCGCCGGGGCATCCCCTGCAGCCCGGGGTCCCGGGGCGCCCGGCTCCGGCTGGGCACGAGAACCGCGGCCCCTTCCGCTTGCAGCGCAGGGCAGCCAGGCGCGATCCCCCGCGCTGCTCCGCCCGGGCTGTGTCGCGGCATGCCCCGGCTGTGCTCCCTTCCCCTGCGGAGCCTCGTCCCACGCCCCTCCTGCCTGGCAGGCACCCTTCCCAGCCAAACGCAGGCCGGGCCAGGCTGGGGGCGGCCTCGGCGCGCAGCTGAGATTCATTCACAAATTGGCGCACACACGCGGCTGGGGAGGGAGGGGATCCCTGCGGAGCAGCCCCGGTTCCACCCCAGTGCCGTTTGGACAGCCAGGGCTTTCCTGACTGCCGGGCAGCTGCAGCCCCTGGAGAGGGAGGGTTAGTGGGTTGCAGGGCTGATGTGCCAGTCTGAGGCCTGAATCATTGGCTGGCAGGCAGGCAGGCAGCGTAAATCCCTTTGCTCAGCAGCAACGTGCCCCCAGGAATGGAGCTGTTTGCACAGCACGGGTGCCAGGCAAGGGTCTGAGACATTCGTATGGCAGCAGCTGGGCCTGGTGGGGTCTGAGTCTGGTGTGTGGCAGCCATGCCCGGGGGTCTGCCCATACGACCATGCCTCAGAGGCCTGGCGCACCCAGCCTCTGCCATGCCCCTGAAAATGAACCCCAGCATCAGGCAGGCCCAGTGGCCCCAGATACGAGCAACCTAGGGGGGTTGTGTGCAGCTTTGCCAACCCCCACACATTGGCTTGATCAGTTGTTTCACATATGCACATCCCCACAAAGGGGCTCTCTCTTGTCTTCTGGACCTTACTATGGTCTGGTGCTTCCCTCTGGCTTTGGGGAAGGGTGGGGGATTATAAAAGTAGAAACACCAGGGCAGGCGCTGGGTTTGAAACCAGACCCTTCAGTATTACGGCTCAGGCCTTTGCCACTTGCGCTAAAGGGGTAACTCTTTTAACTGACAGCAGTAGTAGGTTGTCATCCTCTAACAGCACAGACACTAGAGAGGGCTCATAGCAGTGGAAGGGCAAGATGACAGGCTTGGTGGGATGGTCTGTGAGACAAGCAGCCAGCATCACAGGCTTGGGGGGTACAGAAACCAGGGCAAACGCCTCGCTGACAGGAACAGGATGGGAGATCAGGCCCATGCAGTATAGAGATGTCACCACCCCTTCCTGTGTTGTCAGCAGGGTCTGAATCAGGGGTCCCCAACGCGGTGCCCGTGGGCACCATGGCACCGCCGGGGCATCCAAGTGCGCCCGCCTGCTGGCTGCCGGAAAAGCAGGCACCGAAATGCCACCGAGAAGCAGCAACGTCATGAAGCACTACCGCCGAAATGCCACCACATTTCGGCGGCGATGCCTCTTGACGTTGCCGCTTCACAGCGGCATTTTGGCGGCTGCTTGTCCGGCGGCCACAGTCCTCGGCGGCTAGTCGTCCGGCGCCCGCCCCATGGAAAAGGTTGGGGACCACTGGTCTGAATCTAGGACCTTCAGCACTAAACCCACCAGCCTCTCTTGCTTGAGCTAAAGAAGCAGAGATCTGGACAGGCAGCAGAAGAAGGCTCTTAGCCACACTAGCTGCCAGAGAGGGATAAATGCCCACACTGTGCTCTTGGGTTGGCAGAAGTTAGTGGGGGAGGTGCCCACGTGCTGTCTGTGATCCAGGGTCCAGGGCCCTTGCTTGGGCTGGTGTTGGAGGAGCTTGGGGATCAGCCATGCTGCACCCAGCATAGGCAGGTAGGAGGATGCCCCTGGCCAGGGCTGAGGAGAGCTGGGCCAGCTGCCCAGCGAATGGCTCAGACCCGCCACCCCCGGCATGGCTGCCATTCGAATGTCACCTCCAGCCATTCCCTGCATCCTAGTGATGGTGCTGCCCAGGGGAGCGGAGCGCAGGTGTTGTTGGAAAGAGCCTCCCCGAATGCAGCCTGCAGCCACTGATCACCCACATTTCTCAGCCATCGTCAGCCCAGGGCAGCCGCTGGATATGGCCAGAGCTGCAAGTCTGTGATAAGAGTGAGACACGGCTAATTACCCCTCATTAAAAGGGCTGGGGCCGCAAATCCCAGCGGAAGCTGTACCCAGGAACTAGTTAGTGTTTCCAAGGGTCAGTTCCTCCCTTACTTACATGGGGTAAATCTGGAGTAACCAAAAGCACGAGCAGGCCTCCTCAGGTTAACTTCAGTCCCACCTACCCTGTACTACATTACAACCCGCTGCAGGAGTTGAACCCAAGACTCAAGCACACACCTTTCCTATGTGAGCTAAAGGACCATTGGCTGGCAGCGGTAGTAGGTTATCCTCTATGTCAACCAAGAGGGACCCGACCCACACTTTACAGTTGTGTCCCCGCCACACAGGTTTGATCTTGCAGCATAGACTGGACCAAATGAAGTCCCTGACCCAGCCTATAAGCCAAGGTTATAGTAAGAACCAGGCACAGGGCGCTGCATGACTGACCAGCGTTTAACCATGGTGGGGGCTGTTGCACAGAACATTTCTACAGTGTCAATAGGACCTTGGCAGGTACGTGGCTGTTAGATTTGGGGGCTGCAGCAAGGAGCTGGCACCATAACAGAGCTGTGTGTGGGCAGCCCAGGGCTGCAATAGCAGAGCAGGGCTGAGGGGTGTTGGCAGAACTGGGGGAAGGGGGGCAGGACTGGAGCAGCAGGGGGCTGTGGGTTGGGATTTAGGGGCATCGCCAGAGCTGCAGGGGAGGGGAGCCCATGAAGTTTAGGGTGATCATCAGTCCTCGAGGTCATGAGAAGCAGCAACAAAGCAACTGCAACTTGGGAAGACCCAGGCACTCGTAAGGGTTGGATTGTGGTTTTATGGTCTATCCCCTACACCACAGGCCAGGTCCGGGTTAGCAGGGGGACAGGCCGCACCTCCTGCACTCTGTGACAATGTCAGAGCATCACACCCTGGTGCCGACTCATGACAGCATGCCCCCACATGAGCTGCAGCCAGAGCTCAGAATTGGCTTCTTCCTTCCCAAATCTATCTAGCCCTGGGCCTCAAATTCCCCACTCCTGGCCTGCAATACAATCACCCCTTATGGGAACTGAACAGAGCAGGGCCCTTCTCTGCAATGACTCCACAGTGCCACCTGGTGTCAGAGACCTGCAACTGTCCCATTGTCACCAGGAAATCCAGGGAGCCCGCTCGGTGATCTGGAATTGGGATGTGACCACCTTTGACTCTTCCAGTATTGCAGCTGCCATGCATCCGTGCCATGCTCTCAGTAACACTTCATCCACCCTGCAGTGGATTAAGAGGCGAAACTCCTGGGCCGTGAGGTCACCCTGCCATAGCATGGTGTCACCACGTTGCGATGTCACAGCTCATCACACGGTTGGGTGATGTCATTGCACTGCGAGGTCAGCCCACGGCAGGACTCAGCCCTCCCACAGCCATAATGCAATGCAGCAAAGAAGAGAGAGAGAAAGAAAAAGGAGGAAAGAGGTGAAAACTAGAAGGGAGAGAAAGAGGAGGAAGGAGATGGGTACGAAAGAAAGCAATGAAAACCCAGATATAAAACCACAGCCCTGACTGCTGGGCAGGGGAGTACTAGAGAAAGATCTTAGCCCATTGGCCTATTGTGAATGTTCTCAAGAGATCAGATCAGAACATCAGAATGGCCACACTGAGTCAGACCAAAGGTCCATCTAGCCCAGTGTCCTGCCTTCCAACAGTGGCCAATGCCAGGTGCTTCAGAGGGAATGAACAGAACAGGGCAATTATTAAGTGAGCCATCTCCTGTTGTCCAGTCCCAGCTTCTGGCAGTCAGCAGTTTAGGGACACCCAGAGCATGGGATCCTATAGACATGGTGCCACAACACACATGTGCACAAACAGCGATGCCTGAGATGGTGGCAGTAACACCCTGCTTCACTGCTATCACCCTGCCCCATGGCAATGCCACTCTGATTTGCAGGGCAAAACAGCAAAGGAAGGAGGCTCCCCAGTTAGGTTAGCATGGCTTTGCATGCCGGGGAGCCAGGACTGCCCAGGGAACCAAGAGCACAGCCCTGAGAAAGTGCATTGTCTCTTGGAGGCACTGACTGATGAGGTCTCCCACAGTGTGGAGATAATACAGTAAATGTCTCCATTGGCCCTAACACCTGCATAGCCACCCATCCCCTTGGGCCCCATGCACAGAACTAACAACGTACATGGGCCAAACCAATCCCAGCCAGCCCTGGCCCAGCCTGTGAAACCTGCCAGCATTTGTGCTGAATCAGGCTAATGTGCTTATCTTTCCCCCAGTGCAGAAGTATCTGAGCACCTCAGAGCCTGTAATACATTTACCTTTGTGCACCCGTGAGGTGAGGGCCATTAGCTCCATTGTACAGCTGGGGAACTGAGGCAGAGCAAGGCTAAGGGACGTGCCCCAGCTCATGCAAAGCAGGGCCTTAAACCCAGGTCTCCCCACTCCCAGGCTAACACACTAACAACTGGGGCATCCTTCCTACCCAAGGGGGAAAGAAGCTTGCTTTGAACAGACACGTGCCAGACTCTTAAGTGACCTCCCCATTACAGCTGGCTGGAAAATGCCACTTCCCTTTCACAAAAAACATCAGAGCTGGGGATTTGGTTTTGTTGTGTCTAGCAAGGAAACCAAGATCTTTTTAAAAAGCCAATAGACCAGTGGTTAGGGCCCTCATCTGGCATGTAGGGGATCTGCTCTGCCTGATACAAACCAGTGCTCCCAGGTGATGGCCCTAGCCCTTGGGCTATTGGCTATTTTGGGTCAGTTGGCCTCTCTCTACCCATCCCCCTCGAAATTTCACCTGCACCTGAGAAACCTTCTGATCCAGATGCATCCCGTGGGAAAATTCCCAGCCACCTCCCCACCCTATCTAATGGCTAGGTACCCTGGAGCTCCTCCTGGTATCTCAGCCTGCAGTGCCCAGGAGTCTGCCAGCAGAGGGCACAGACACTCACCCAACTATGTTGGGTTCAGATTCTGAATTTCCCCAGCCCTTCCCTTCCCAAGGAGCAGCCGAGTGGAGCCAGCAGGGCCGGCTTTAGGCCAATTCCACCAATTACCCCGAATCGGGCCCCGCGCCCAGTGGCAGGGCCACCCAGAGTGGGAGGCAAGTGGCAGAGAATCCCTTCCTTGGCTAGAGGCGCCTTTTTAATTTTTACTCACCCGGCGGCATTCCGGGTCTTTGGTGGCACTTTGGCGGCGGGTCCTTCACTTGCTCCGGGTCTTTGGCGGCACTTTGGCGGCAGGTCCTTCACTCGCTCCGGGTCTTTGGCGGCACTTTGGCGGCGGGTCCTTCAGTGCCACCGAAGACCCGGAGCGAGTGAAGGACACACCGCCAAAGACTAGGAGTACGGCCCGGTGAGTACAAGCCCCACGTGTTGTTTTTACGTGTTTTTTTTTTGTGTGTCATCCCTGTCGGGGCCCCGTCGAAACTGTTTAAATCGGGCCCCGCACTTCCTAAAGCCGGCCCTGGGAGCCAGTCACTTACACCGCTGCCAGTGGGTTTAGGGACAACTTCCCATCATTGTCATGGAGCCAGGGATCAGAGCTCACATCAATCCGCCCCAGTTGTGCCAGGGTAACTGAAGGGCAGGGTAGATTGGACATCACCCCCAGCCTTGTGCTTTACCAAGTCCTATTATCAGGGCCCGGCATACCCTGCCCCTTGGTGGTGGCTGGGAACTTGGCAAAGAAACCAATACCATTTACCACAAAAAGGTCTCTGGATCCCTATAGGTCCAGCTAGGAGCCAAACCTTTGGCCTATAGAGGTGTTGCAACTCTTCCCCCCACCCCTGTTCTGAAAGTGCCCCTCGTTCCTGGCCTGCAGCCCCCGCCTTTCAGTTCCGAGCCACACACAGCCCTTGACCTCAATCCTGACCTGCAGCCCCCTGCTATTCCAGCCCTGGGCTCCCCACACCACTGTTGCTGCCTCTCAACCCCGACCTGTGGCTTCCCATGGCCTCTCTTTAGCACAGAGGGTGCCTATTAGGTTGAGTATTAGCACACATACCGCTCGGTCCATCTGTAGATCTCCGTCAGTGTCAATACCCCCATGTCGCAGCTGGGCTTTAGACAGATCTCTCGGGGGCAAATGAGACCCATTCAGCCTTGTTCTCAGCAGTGTCCTCGCTGTGCTTTGACAGCAGGGGCAGCTGTCCCCTGTAGAGCACTGACCTCCGTACCACAATCAGCTGTGGGGGCGTTTGCCCTCCTGCTGCACAACCAGGCAGGCAGAGGGAGACGTCTGGTTGTTACTGTGGTATCCAGAGGAGAGCACACCCTGTCACTAGCCAGGCTCCATTCCTTCCTTCCTGCAGAGCTCTGCCAGCGCCATTAGGGAGATAAGCTGCCTCTGCTTGCTGCTGGGCTAAGAGGTGGGGCCTGGCTGCACAGCTGGGGTGAGAGCCCTGCACCTCCCCACGGAGCGCTCTGATGCCAGAGCCGTGATGGAAAGAGCTCCTGGGAAACAGGCGAAGATGGTGAATGAAGGATCCAGACCCCTGGAACCCGCTGGGGGGGGGGGGGGGGGGGGGGGGCCCCCGCCCCGGGGGCCCGGGGGGGGGGGGGGGGGGGAGGGGCAGCAGCTCCAGCCTGGGTCCCTTACACACGCTGCAGTGCTTGGGACTGAAGTTAATGAGGGATAAGCCAGGTAGCTCTGCTATTGCAGCCCAGGCCTGACTCAGAGTCGCTCCTGCCCTGGGCTTAGATGCCCACAGATTGGGCATCAGTGGGGTGGAGAAATTGGGGCCCCAGGGTGAGATTAAACTCATGCCACTTGTGACCCGACTAGTTAATACAGTATAACCTACTTTAGCACAGCATATGGCCTGTGTCTCCCATATGCTGCTCCTAGTAAGAGTCTAGTACTGCTACCAGCTAGAAGAAATACAAGTAGCTAATAGTATAACACTGATAGTCCCAGGTTCAAATCCTGCTGATGACCTAAGCAGTGGGGTAATAAAGTAGCTTTGATCCAGCTCTCTAAAAGTAGCAGCCTGTTCCCTTCCTACAGAGTCAGTTTCACATGAAGCCAAAGAAGGAGCTTCCCCTCTGATGTGACTAATCCCTCCTCTTATTGCTAGGGAAAGAAGAGACTGAACAAAAGCCTCATTCTCAGAGCTTTATTGAATACATAATTTTGCTTGAACGAAATCCTTGTACATGGCACATACAGTAGAAATATTGCAACATAATGTTTCTCCTGCACTGTGGAAAAGGTATGTGGAATCCTAGACATCTCTGCTTCAGGAGGAAACAGGAGAAATGAAAGCTGTGATCTTTGCCCAGGTAACACCCTGAAGGGAAGGAATGATGCCAAGTGAATTAGTGAAGTTTTAGGTATAAACCCATAGAATGCTCTGTGTGACCCCATGTTCTATTATTCCTTGGTCAGTTTTTGCATCTTTCTATTCTGCTCAAGATGGCATCTGAGCCCATGAAAGCAAAGCCGCACCTGTAGCCCCATAATGACAACTGTAGTGGGGAAAGTTTGTTTGTTCATACAGCACTGTAACTGAGGGCAAAACTGGCCCTGGTTTTTTTTAAAACATACAAACATTTCCGGGCAGAGTTTTCAACCCAAACACTGCGGCATCAACTGTGAAACAAGCATGAAATTGACCTCAATGTTCAAGCTGAGAGAAACACAAAACCGTGGCATAAACAGTGAAAAGCAAGTTGGATTGTTTCTACGCTCTCGGGTTAATAGGCTACGGTGCTGTTAGTAATGCGGGAAGAGAAATCTGGGCCAAACGTTTCCAAGTTAGCCAGTGACGCTGGGCATCGTTTTTTAGGAACACCGTAACAGGCAGCTTGGGGCTGGAGTTTCAGATGTGCCAAGTACCGTTTGGAAATCAGTGGGAGCTGCAGTGGTTCTGAAAGAGATCAGCACCCTGTCGGCCCCCCAGACCCGAGGCAATCTGAGTCAGTGGCCACTTTTGAAAGGGCACTAGTTTACTAGATTTAGAACCAGGGTGTAACTTCACATTGCTGTATTGAAGTCAATGGAGCTATAACGATGTACACCACTGGGGAGCTGGCTGGTGATTTATATTGGACTGTTCCTCCAATTAGTATTTTTAATACAATACACAATTTAAAAAATATTCTCCTCTCCCTCTATCTCTCGCTCACATCAGTCACTGGATCTCTGTCTCCCTCTGTCTCCAGACAAACAATAACCCACCCACAAGCCCCAATCATTTGCCAGCTTTGATTTTTTTACATCTAGGAACGATCGAATAAGGCTTGTTATACACCTCTGACGTCCCAATGGCTGGCTGCATTCAGAGCCTCAGAGCACCCAGGTTTCACAGGTGAGCCTATTACCTACAAAGTGACACTCCCCAGCTGCGTGGAAAGTTCTCTGCACGAGCGTGTGAGGGCGTCAAGGCCATTTGGCCTATGCTAGGGCTGTTTGCTCCTGAGCCAAAGCCCACGGCTGTCAACAGGAAGATTCCTGTTAGTTCAGTGAGCTTTGGGTCAGGAAACCAGCAGGCAACTGGGTGGTGGTCTAGTTAGAATAAGCAGGAGTTTATTGACAGAAGCACTGGCAGGAAGTGGGGGAAGGACCGGGCTGCCTTGATCCACGATTGAAGGCCAGTCTGGACGAGCTTGGTATCGGCGAAGCGCTCGGCACTGCAGGGGAGATGTGGAGGAGCCAATCCTGACGGCTCACTCGGAGTGGATGAGCGCGCCGGCTCCCTGCCCGAAGCCAAACCCTTTGGGCCCAAAGTTCTTAGCGTAGCATCCTGCGGGAGGGGAGAAGCCATGAGTGATGATGACACAGGGAAGGGAGGGGTGCCAGCCACGGGGGACATAAGGATGAGGGGGGAGGTGGTTTTAATGTGTGGGGTCAGTGTTGAAATAGGCTCGTTCCCAGAGTTCAGATCCGGCCCCATCTCTCAGGCAGGCGGAAACAGGGTGAAGAAACAAGCACATGGGGACTGGTTAACACCTTTCATCAGAGGATCTCAAAGCCCTTTATGAACAAGAGAAACTGAGGCACAAAGGGGGGGAACTGACTTGCCCAAGATCACGCAGCAATGTCAGTGGCAGAGCTGGGAGCAGAACCTAGGCGTCCTGGCTCCCAGCCTGGTTCCCTATCCACTGCAACTCTCCCCCAGCCTGGAGATAGTTGCCCTTGTTAGCTGGCTGCCGGGGCAGGGGAGGGGGTTTAAAGTTTACCCTGGGTTAGTTTCTCACCTCTACTGCTCGATGTGGACAAGAGTTCCCAGCTGAACCCCAGAGATCAGGCTCACATGGAGTTCTCTCCCTTCTCCTAGATCCCACCCACACGCCGGCCCTCATCAAGTGACAACCCCCCAGTGTCACTGTCAGTGAGCCCTGGGCAGAGCTCCCGGGATAATCATCAGGGACGGCAGAGTCTCTGGTTTCGGGCAGAGTTTGGTGCAATGAAAGTTATGCGATTGTCCACCCCGGAGACCAACCGGAAGGGACACAAACCCGGGCAGCGGCAGGGCAAGTTCCCCCGTACGGAGCTGGGGCCACACACAAGGAGACTCTGCAGCGAGTCACACATGGGCAACCCGGCTGCCGGCTGCAGCACTTTGGGAACAGCTGCAAAGGAGCCTGGCTTTCCCCCCGGGGGGGGAGGGGGAGAGGAGGGGAGGATGTGGTGGCAACAGCCCCATAGGCAGGAAGGGGAAATGAAGGCAGTGATGCCCTTGCCCCCCAGGGGGCTACTAGGGCAGGCAGGGTGGGCACTGCCCACCTCTTTCAAAAGCAGAAGCATTAGGGGTTTTACAGACTCCCATTGAAAGACACTGACATGTTAGACTCACTTGGCACTTCCAGAGGCCACCAGCCGCCCCCACAAACCTAGACCAGCCTGGCTATGGCCCCAGTGGAGCAGGGGGAGGTCATCTGTAGGTGCTAGATGGGGAGAGATCCAGTGGTTCTGCAGCCCATGTGGCCGGCGCGGCGTTAACCCACAAGCACCCACAAGGTGCCAGGCCACTAGAGAGTCCGAGTGCTCGCTGTTCCCATACGCGGGGTGCTCCCCGGGTACATCCCTGCCCCTCTGGGGCCATTCGGACAGCACCTCCCTCCATTCACATTTCAATATCAGCTACCCCCCAGTGTTTTAGCAGGACCTACAATTCTCAGCATCTCGTGTGCTGGTTTGGGGCCAGCAATTCATTCTCCCTGAAGATGCACCCCCGCAATGCCCCCTCCCCCACCTTGCTCTGGACTCCTCTCTCCCCCAGGTCCCGGGGATGCCAGCACGCTGGGAAGGGGGGCGCTCACCTTTGCAGTAGATCTCCCCATCTTTGTCAGCCAGCGTGGTGGATTCCAGGCCTTTGCCGCACTTGGCGCACCGGAAACAGGCCTTGTGCCACGACTGCAGGGAGAGGAGCAGAGAGTGGTCAGAGGGGGCGGGGAGCACAGCAGGGGGCCGTTCAGGCAGTCGCCCACCGGTAGGACACCCAGGGCATGTCCAAGCGCAGCAAGCGTGTGCCTGGGGCGGCAAGCTGTGGGTGGCGGCCTGCCAGTCGCTGTGAGGGCGGCAGTCTGGCTGCGTTCGGCGGCATGCCTGCAGGAGGTCCACCAGTCCCGTGGCTTTGGCGGCAATTCGGCGGCGGGTACGCCGAAGGCGCGGGACCGGCAGATCACCCGCAGAAACGCCACCGAAGGCTGCCTGATTGCCACCCTCGCGGCGACCAGCACACCGCCCTCCACCTGACTGCCATGCTTGGGGCGGCAAAAAACATAGAGCCACCCCTGGGCATGTCAGTTCCTGGCTCTCCCCGGCAGTACCCCCAGGGCCCCGCCGCAGGGGAAGCTGTACAGTGAAAAGTGCCTGTCCCGAGGCCCCGGTCACAATCCCATTCTCCCCAGAAGGGATTCAGCCATGCTAGAGCCCGGGTCAGACCAGTGAGGCTTGATCTCCACTCCATGGGACGGTGGATTTAAGGTGAGCGTGACTCTGTGGTACTCAGGTCCCCCCAGTGTAGCTGTTTCTAGCAGCACACCCTTGGCTTTACCCCTTCGCAGTCCCTGGCTGGTATCCCCAACATTACATGGAAGGGTTGGCTTTTATCGCACTTCCTTTTGTCTGGGCAGGATCCTCAGTGCCCGGCCCCTCCTTAAAGAGGTTTTAAAGCTTCTGAGCACAAGTCCCAAGTCACAGCCAGAATTTCCCTGGGAAACAGCGTCCTGCCCTAGCCTAGCTCACATATTCCATTCCCCACGTAACACGATGCCCCTCGACGGGTTGTCTGCATCAGGGACTGACCCCAGGACCTCAGACAGAGCCATGCTGTGAGCATGGGCTACCCCTGCATCCAGCGGATCAGCTCAGGGAAAACCACTCATTACCCTGGTGAGACGAAACTAACTGGCTCATCAGAAAAGATTCCAGGAGAGTGGGATTTCAGAGGCTGGTCTAACCCGGATCTCAACCAGTCATGCATGAAACACATCACAGATAAAACATGCTCCTTTAATCTTGTTTCCAAACTACCAGCCACCCATAGTTTAGGATTTGCTCCAGTAAAGAGTTAACTCTTAAACATTAGGCTGCTGTTGATCAGCACAACTCCTCTAAAGTCAGCCAAGCGGTGGTGATTCGATTCGCACCACCTAAGGCTCTGGCGAGAGCCCCTGGCTCCGTATTCTAGAGATGAACGCATCCTAAAGCACTAGAACTAGAACAGGCACACCAAGGAAAGTTACACCCCGATGTTGAGACCAAAGGCACCAGGCTGACTTTTAAAACTAGGGCTCTCCTAGCTGCTCCCCGAGTTCCTAATGGATAAATCAGTTAAGCTGCAAATAGCGAGAGCTGCTGACACAGGCGTTTAAAAAAAAAAAACTGCTTTGGGAAACATGGAACCATTTTGGGAAAATAAAATGTGGACTTGGGGTTGAGGCAGGAGGCAGAGACAACAGGCGGAATTATGCCACCACCACCAGCAGCAGAACTATCGGCTTGTATCCTCTCTCAATTTGTTTAGACACAGCAACGTTTCCAGCTTCAGCTACTTAAAGATGTAGAATGCAAAGTCTCCCACTAAACACTGTGCCCAGATCTTTACTCTAAGGGTCTGTTTTCACTGCAGGGTCACAACGGGTTCTTACCTGGGTGTTTCCCTAACCCCCCTCCCGTCCACACACAAAACCCTCTCACTCGAGTTTATGGTGCTTTCAACCCAGGCTAGCTGGCCACTTCCGCTCAGGCTGGTGACCCACCCACTTTGCAGTGAGGACACAGGCTACCAGTGGTTCTCAACCTATTTACCATTGTGGGCCACATCCAATACAACCTCTATGGCCCTGAGGATGTCACATGGGCCGCAGCTTGGTGCTGATTGGGCCGCAAGTGGCCCGCAGGTTGAGAACCACTGAGCTAAACCCACTTGAAAGCCAGTAGTCCTCCGATGCCTTCCCACAATTTCATGTGCCCAGGACAGACAAGTTCTCCCACAATTCACTGGGAGAGACTCAGAGCAGCTCAGCTTGCTGCAGCACGTAGAACCATGGGACATGGCCCCAGTAGTCCTAGCTACGCATATGGGGATCACAGCCCCACTGAGGACCCAGTAACACGAGTCAGGCTGGACTAATGGAGGGTGCTGCAGGTCAGGACTGCACAGAATTCCTGGTGGGCGGGACAGAGTCTAGGACTGGAATAGCAGGAGATGTTACAGCTGCGTTAGCAGAGCTGTAATTGTTCACAGGGCAAAGCCAGGGGAAAACCCAAAGAGTCTGGAGACTTCATCACCCTGCCTCATGCAGGGGCCAGCGCTGGACGAGAGAGGAGCCAATGGACTGAAGACTTAGGAAGCCAGCAGCTGGGTGAACTGGGCTGTGGAAGCCAGATCCAGCCTTCTAGAGCCTAAGGGGAGAATGCCAACGTGGCAGTTTCCTTGCAGCAGACGTGTGTTCCAGCCCAGGCCTGTGAGGCATATCATTCTCCTCCCAGGGCATGGGGAGGGGGGCAGGAGAAGGGACCAGCCATAATCCCCCAGGATCAGGGAGATGGAGAGGACCTGTGGCTACCCCATGCGTGTGGCTCTCTGCCACCTGTATGTACCATAAAGACAAGAATTTTCAGAAGGGGCCAGCACCACCCATAGGGGCCAGATTCTCCAGAAAGCTCACAGCACGTTGGGCACTAGCTGAGCTCTTAAAAATCCAGCCCCATTTGTGGGTGCTGGACATCTGGCCCATGATAGCATCTGGGCTTGGCCCATGGAGCCTTTCAGAGCTCCCAGCCACATGCTGGCTCAGGAACCACCACCCTGCAGTCAGCTCCCCGCATGACACTGCTGTCTTACCTTCCCAGCGCCAATCACCTTCTCAGCAGCATACACGGCCTGCCCGCAGCGGGGGCAGCCGTCGGCACCGCCCACCTTCTGGGCCAACTTGGAGGCATTGGGGTTGTTGGTGGGCCGGTGAGGCTGGCTCCTGTGGGATTCCAGTTAGGGAGAGTTAGTTACCTGGCCTGCATGACTGGGAAGCAGCGGCAGACAGAGATGGCTGATGAGACAGAGGGGCTCCACATTCAGGGAAGAAGAGAGTCTCTGCTAGGGCCAGACTGTGAGAAGGGCTCAGCACATGGGTTCCCGTTGGAGGCTGAGCCCTTCGGAAGCTCTGGGCATCTACACACTGGGAGAGAAGGGTTAGAACATTCCCCGCAGGGGGCACACAGGCTACAGACTCTCCCGCCGGTGTGCTCTATGGGAGACCTGCCTCCGTTAGCGAAGCGAAGCCCTGACAGATCAGGGAGAAGGCAGGCTAGAGTCACTGTCACTCCCATCATGCTACAGGGAGCCAGCAATTCTGGCCGGAGAAGCTCCTCCCACCCCATGGATGGCTTCCCAGGTGCTATAAGCCGCCCTGCTCTGAATGGGGGATGCACATGGGAGCTGCCCCCCTGGGGTGAAAGTTCAAGACTTCAGCACAACATTTTGTCAAATCCTTGCTGCTGTTTGACCAGCTCTGCAAGGAGCACCAGGCGAGGGCTGCACTGCCCCTGAAGGTGGGTGTTTACAGCACGGCTGCTGGCTTGAGTTGGCTCCTGCCCTAAAACCCAAGTGGAGATGAGGCACCGGAGTCCTTCGCTCGATGGAGCTAGGGGAGTCAACCCTGTACCCTGCACCTGAGATTGACCTCGACTGGCTTTTTGTAGCCGAACCCAGCACCCACCGTCAGCACTGGTTCGGTGTCAGCAGCTCTCTTGGTATGGACATGTTATTAGGATGGAAGACCAACGAATTACAAAGTGCACTTACCAAGGGATGCTGCTGCACGGCTGGGGATCACGTGCGCACCAAAGGCTTCGGTGGCCCATGATGGACCAAGGGATTGGGGACTGGGGATTGGTCCTGCTTTGAGCAGGGGGTTGGACTAGATGACCTCCTGAGGTCCCTTCCAACCCTGATATTCTATGATTCTAAGGGAACGTCTACACTGCAGTATGTGTGCGCGAGCGCAGTGGCAGCTCATGTAGCTAGCTGTATTCTAAGTAGCTCTCTGAAAAGAGAAGTGAGGGTGCAGTGCTGCAGGCATCACCATGGGATGCACAAATGAGAACGTACCCAGGGGGTCAGGCAGCCTTGCACAGCCTACACGGACGCCCACACCATGACGGCTTCACTTCTATTTTTGCCAAGCTAGCTAGAGTACGGCTAGCGCAGGTCTGGCTACACAAGCTGCACGTCACACCCCTGGCTGCAATGCAGACCTACCTGTAGCCTGAACATTGGGCAAGATCGTCTGAAGGACCTAGCTCGAGATTGATCCAGGTGGCGCTCGATCGTCAAGGGGGCTACGTCCCTTTGGGATTTGCCTTGATGATGATGAACTCCATCCAGGTAAGAACTCCAGCGCCTCTGGGATTTTACAGTGAGGCCACCTCCAGATAGCAATGACACAGTAAACATACACCTTTGCTTGGCAGTGAAGACACGGCTGAAGGGCTGGTGTACACAAGAAAATGTGTGCGACCCAGCGACATTGCTCAGGGGGGTGAAAATCCACCCCCCTGAGCGACGTAGTTAAGCCAAGCTAACCCGCAGCGTAGACAGCACTAAGTCGATATAAGAACTCGACCTAGCTACTGCCTCTTGGGGAGGTGCATTAACCACAGCAAGGGGAGATCCCCTCCTGTCACTCATTTGCTGTACGAGTGTCTACACCGAAGCACTGCAGCTGTGCCACTGAAGCATTTTGAGTGTAGACATAGCCTAAGCCAGGCTTTGATTGTATTGGGCCCAAGAGTAGAGACCTCCCGTTCTTCCTGGTCATTTGAACTACCCAGGAGGGCAAGGGCTACTGGTCTCGTTAGGCTCCTGCTAGGTTACGTTTTAGCTGCCAGCTTGATTCTGTTCTCAGGGCTGCCTTTGTTAACGGTAGGGGGCCTCGTCTCAGCAGGTGAATGGCTCAGCTAGACGCCCAGCTGCAGCCAGGCACTAGACTGACCCAGTCAGAGGATCCTGGGCAGAGGTTAGCGTTTACAAGGCTGGGAAGAGCCTGCCAGCCAAACTGCTGACTACTAGGGGTCAGGAGAGTGCAGAACTTTACACGGAAATAGAAAGACGTGGTAGAAAGCAGGATCTCTTTAGAACAGGAAATGCTCACAGAGCTGCTCAGCTCCCCGGGGTCCCCAGTGCCCCTCCCCTCTGGGGCCCCCAAAGCCCAGCGCTGGGATGGGGGTGCCTCTCTCCAATTCCCTTTTATAGCCACTATTTTTGAAATGAAGGCTCCAACTCACTCTTCGGATTTGATTCCCAGCGACTCTCCCTTGTCGGTGCTCAGGGTCCCTGCTCCCTGCCCATAGCCGTAGCCTTTGGGGCCATACTTCTTGCCGTAGCAGGACTTGCAATAGATCTCTTCCCCATGCACAGCCACGGTGGTGCTGTCCAGGTTCTTTTTACAGACCACTGGAGAGGAACAAGGGGCATGTCACTCTCAGACCTTGGCCAGGAGTTTATAGGTCATCTCTGGCTTCTGGGCAGCCAGAACACACTGGCGAGTCTGAGAGCATCAGTCCTCCCAAGACATATCATGTGTCAGATTTTAAGGAGTAAGGAAATTCCCAGACAAAACCTTTGTTAATAAGGAGCGTGGAGAGAACAGGAACATTGGTATGAGTTAAAAAACAACCAACCCACCCGCCCAGGTAAAAGCCAGCAAGTTCAGAGCTAAAAGGTGAAATTGACATTAACCCCAGTGCTGCCAGTGGGCAGAGTGAATGCAATTTGAGAAATGACAAGTTATGAAATCCCTTTACAAAGCTCATCTGCACCGTTCTAAGGGTTAATCAGGAATGGTGCAGGCAGGGGAGGTCTGCATGGACGGTCAGTGATTCCAACCTTCAAGGGATCGGCTCCATGGGACGACAGCAGAAAGTGTGCGTGCTGGGAGAGAGTCCGGCTCGGTCCGGGCCAACCCCAACTGGAGCATGCTCCTGCCAATCAGGAGACTGGCAGCTTAGAACTAGCCGATGACAGGCAGCACAGACAGCACTTTTGGAGGCTTAGACACACTTGACCTCCAAGCCCTAGTGCTGGATCAGATAATCCAAGAGGAAGTTGTTGGGGCAGGGAGGAGGCTGGAAGGGGCAGGATCAGAGGGGGGACAGGGCTCACAACATCCCAGCTGGCAGCCTGTTGATGTTTACCTACCTCTGGCTGTAAAGGAACAAAGAGGCTGGAGGAGGGAAACAGCAGCTAGCCCAGCAAGAGCCAGACACTGGTGTGTGACTGACAGACTCAACCCCCATCCCACACGCATGCCTTAAATGTCAGCAGGAAGCCGCTCCCGGAGGCCTGCTTGTCTCCTTGCCAGAAGAAAAATTTCTTGCCCTTAAACAATGTTTCAAGAATGCAAACACAGAGCTGAGCACTCCCCTCGGAATGCTCTGACGGCCCAGCGCTTTTCACCTAAATATGGGATCTTAAATCTGCACTTCCCATCCCCATGACTAAATATGGTGCTTTTCCTCCTGGGCAGCTGCTCCCTGGGCGCTCTCTGTGCTTGGAGAGTAGGGGGGGGAAAGGAAAAGGAAAAGGACAATTTTTGCCATGTAAGGAGGGTTATGTCAGGAATTTCCGTGGGTTAGGAGCTTCCCGAGCCCTCTGTAGCAGAGCTGGGCTGGTATTTGGAGCCCATCTAGCCCAGCGGTTCAGCAAATCCCCACCAGCTGAGCCATCGGGCATTTAAACATTTAGGCCTGGTCTACACTACGACTTTAATTCGGATTCAGCTGCGTTAATCCGAATTAATCCTTAACCCGTCCACACAACGGAGCCAGTTACTTCGAATTAAAGGGCACTTAAAATCGATTTCTGTACTCCACCCCGACGAGCGGAGTAGCACCAAAATCGATTTTGTTAATTCGAATTAGGGGTAGTGTGGCCGCACACCACCGAATTAATGTGGTTAAAATTAATGGGGTAGTGTGGCCGCACACCACCGAATTAATGTGGTTAAAAACCGAATTAATGTGCTTAGTGTGGCCGCGCACAATCGAATTTATACAATCTGTTTCCCAAATTCGAATTATCTAAATTCGAATTAATCTCGTAGTGTAGACGTACCCTTAATCTACACTTAACACTTGCATAGCTACATCTGTGTAGGGGGGAGGAACACACATCCACAGCCAATAGAGCAATGCTGGCAAAAGCCCCAGTGTAGACACAGCTATGCTGACAGAAGTGTGCTTCTGTGGGCACAGCCCATGTCCTTTGGGAAGGTGCTGTTCCTACACAGGCAGAAAAACTCCTGTCAGTGTATGCTGCACCCGTGCTGGGGGGTACCTGGGCTCTGTAGTTCACATGTAGCCTTACACTGGGGAGAAGCAAACCGACCAGGGCTTGCAGGCGGGCCCCATTTCCTGTGCAGGGAAGCAGACACTGGAGTGCACCTGTCGGGTGGGGAGATCCTGTGTCGTTGCATAAACTCCGGATTCCGTGGAAACGCCTCCCCTTCCCCTGCAAGTTATGATCTCTGGGGAACTACATTTCTTGGGACAGCAGGTGCCAGCAGTGGAAAGCAGCTGCACGACCCAACCCCACGTTTCTCTGAGCACAGGTGACGTCCACCCAGGTGGGAGCTAGCACGTCAGTTGCCGCTCCATGTCTGCATCCTTTCCAGTGCTGGGCGGCATGTGGAGACCGCCGCAGGGATGGGCTGAGGCTACGACTGCCAGACAGGTGAGGGGGGCCCAGGCATCAGGCATGCTGCAGGCATTTGGTCACCAGAATGGCCAGCAAGCACAAGGCAAAGCAGCATCCTCCGTCCACAGATCCCCAGGTCCTGCAGGGTTCAAAGGCCACACTCCAGCCGCCTGCAAGGCTCCACACAAACCCTTCCCTCTTCATTCAAAGGCGGTGCTGAGATGTGCCCTCATGGAGTTTCTAGCCCTCAGCACCGCTAGCATGGCTTTGCTGTGGGGTGGTACAGTCAGGGCTTTAAAATGGTGCCTTTAGGCATCTAGGGGGCCTGCACTTTAGACCCTAGTGTGGTTTAGGGTTAGTGTTTCATTTAGCAATGTGGGGGTGGAAGTTGCATGGATGTTTTCCCAAAGTACCCCTGACATTTCAGTCCCTAAATCACCCACGGTGCTTTGCAAAAATTCCTTCCCCGAGTCTGGAGGAGAACGGAGAGCTGCTCCCAGCCCAGCAGTAATTAGCCAAATGTCAGCTGTCTGGGTCTGCTCTGCAGTGGCGGGAGCATGTTTACATCGCTGGCAAGAGCAAGCAGGCCAGGGCGTTGCCATGTCAACGTAAAGGCCAGGACCCCGCGGGGCGCTGTACTCACGGCACAAGAAGCAGGACTTGTGGAAGCTGTTGCCTTCGCACTGCACCTCCTCGGCGAAGTACACGGCCTTCTGGCATACGCCGCATTTCTTCCCTCCGCCCCAGTTCGGCATCCTGTGGAAAACAGACAGGAAAAAACAGATTCACCCCAACAGGACTGAGCAAGGCAACTGCTGGACGGTGCAATTAGAATCCTGGGAAAGGGCCAGGACACCCCGCAGGTGCCAGGGAAAGATCCTAATGTCACGGGGACAATTCAAAACCCAGGTGTGTAGGCTCCAACGAGAGCACACGCACTGCACCTAAGTCACGTAATAAACAGATTGGAGCTGCATACGCTGGCATTGCCTGCAAATCCCAGCAATGTTTCCACTTGTGTCCCAGAACTTTCTTGCCTGGAGCTGGAGCATTGCATTCTGGTGCTTGTAGTTAGTGCAGGCGCCCCTGGGTATAAGGGAAGAGTGGTGGGATGCATTTGGTACATGGGTCAGACACTGGCTGCCAGTCAGTGTTGTCCTCAGCAGCTCCAGCCTAGATCCGGCTCTCTCTGCTCCGTGTGGCGATTCAGCTACCCATGAGTGCTAGATGGGGCATGGGAAGGAGATCAGATTCCTGTGTCACGGGGCACGCAACAGAGATTTGCACCCCTACAACGTGGAGAAATGAGATGCCTCTTCGTTGCTCTGCCGGAGGTACAGGAATTTCCCCATTTCCTTGGACCCCTGAGCCCAAGGAATCTAGATGAACAGCACTGCAGGATAGGTTAACAGCACTTCTCCTGGGCCCCAGGTCTGTCTGAGGTGCCCCTCACCATACTATCACCACTGGACATGGGAACTTTTGTACCCTTTGGGCACAGCTGACCCTGCACTGTTCACCAGGCCAGAGAGAACCAGCAACTCCCTGTTATAAAAGGGTAAAGGAATGAGAGCTGGAAGGTGGGGAGGAGGAGAAGAGAATCTGCACAGGCTGAGACAGACCAAGAGAGTCTCACCCCATATTCTGGGCCCTAGTTATCTCCCAGTGGAATGACAAAGCAACAGGCCTGGGGCAACATTCCTCAGGGTCTGGCTGGCTGGAGTGTGGGGGATGAGAGGACTGGAGGAGCAGCCTGAAAAGTGTCACTAGAATCGCCCACTCTCTGAACATCTGTCCAACAGCTGCTGGTGAGGATGAGAGAGGGGAAGGGGATCCCAGATAAAGGCAAGAGACAACATCTGTGACTGTGCCACGTATACCCAGATTCCGCAGTCCTCCCCACACCCCAACTGCACACGCTATTGGAGTATTAGCCCTGTATTAGCCTTCCACCTGGCCTCCCTGTTCCCGGGAGATTTTAGTTTTATCTTGGATCCAACACCAGAGAAGAGAATCAAGGAAACACAGGATATCTGGAGACATGCCCACAAACTTGGCAATTAAATGTTTTGTGACATTTGTCTTGTCTAGGCCAGCCCTGAAGTTCTAACTTGGCTGTAGGGGGTGGAAAGGGGGACTTCCTATGGGGTCTCCTCTTTTCCTGGAAACTCAATGCCAAAAAGGTATCAGAAGGGGACCACCGAGTTGAGGCCCTCCACTGGCAACCCCAAGTTTTAAAAAATGCCGAGGAATCAATCAGGATCAGGCCTTCAGCTAACCCACAAGGACAGAACAAGACATAAGCCATCATGTAAACTGGTTTCTCAATGCATTGCAGGCACCGATACCCTTCCTAGGCCAGTCTCATCCTCTGCCCCTGCCAGCCCTATGGCACTGGGCTGTAGAGCAGTTGGGACAGTGCTTGCTTTGGTGCCGTGCAGCCAGGTAGAGAGATTATTCCAAGGACCATGCACCCCGGTGGGAACATGCAGCCTTGTGCTCTTTGGCACAACATTAATGAAAGCAGCAGGGCAAGTTCCCAAGAGATACAGACGGGTTTGCCCAGACGGACGCCACACACCAGCCAGAAGAGTTAACTGCCTCCACCAGCTTTAGTACTACAGCTCTGATGAATAGGACGCATGGTTCAGTGGTTGCAGGGGAGGAGGCGAGGGGGGGGGGGGGGGAAAAATAGCCTGGGTCTGGGGGCCATTCCTTATTCTCTCTCTGACTCCCTATATAACCTTGGGCAAGTCACAGCCTCCCTGTGCCTCAGGTCCCCTGTCTGTACAATGGGGTAATACCCCTGCCCTGCCTCACAGATGGTTGAGGAGAATAAGTGCACTGAAGACAGTGAGACCCTCAGATCCGGCCCCATCACTGCAGTAGAAACACTTTAGACTGAGAGGTGAGGCTGCAAACTCCACCTGCCCACACAGTCCCAGGGAGATTGCTCACCCGAGCATTGGCAGCGTCAGGCTGTCGTTCTTCTGTCACAGGAGAGGTCGAGATCTTGCGGGAATGAAAGAGCTACATAAAATATTCCACAAAATCCCTGAATTAGGGCTTGTCTACACTTGAAATGCACAAGTGGCATGGCTGCGACGCTGTAGTGTAGACACTCACTAAGGCAACAGGAAGGGTCCTCCCATCGCTGTAGTTAATCCACCTCTGCCCCATGAGACAGTAGCTAAGCAGCGGAAGAATTCTTCCATTGACCGGGGGTTAGGTTGGCTTTACTACATCACTCAGGAGAATGGGTTTTTCACACCCCTTAGCAACACAGCTGGGTCAACCTAGCTTTTTAGTTTAGGCCAGGCCTTCCGGTCAGTCACTAATGAAATGAGTTTGGTGATCTTAGCCTAGGTTCAAGTAGGCATGGACTCAGGACTGGGACAGCAGAGAGCTCCAGGTCAGGACTGAGGGATGGTCTCCACTGAAAAAGTTACAGCAGCATAGCTTCATCTCTCAGGGGTGTGAAAAATCCACCCCCCGGAGAGACGGAGTTAAGCTGACCTCACCCCCGGCGTAGACAGCACTTGGTCAATGGAAGAATTCTTCCGTCAACCTGGCTACGACCTCTAGGGAAGGTGGTTAAACACCAGCAATGTGAGAACCCCTCCCGTCCGCATAGGTAGCATTGACGCTGAAGCGTTTCAAGTGTAGACGTAGCCTGAGGGACAGGCCTGAGCCCTGCACCAGGCTAGCAGGGGAGGCTGCAGGACAGGACTCACGCATTGGCGGAGCTGTGAAGAGGGCTGACCCGGCGGCTAGGCCTTGCTAGCAGTTCCTGAGTCACAGCAGAACATTCCAATACCAAATATATTTAAGTGGCCTGCCGGGGTTGCAGGGATAAAAAGCTACCTAGGATGGGGGATTGTGTCAAGGGACCACCTAAGGGTGTCTTATGGGCAGGGTGACTCACTTAGTTAAAAGATTAACTCCAGCAGTCTGCCCCTCCTTGCTCCTCCCCGGTGCCCTGCAGGCTGGGGTTTGTGCATTTTCCTTTCTGCTGCGTCTGGCTGCTGCGAAATCCCTCCCTTTCAGCCAGATCATCCTGGTCCAGAGCCCTGGATGGCCTTAAAAGGACTGTTTCTCAGAATCTAATTTCACTTGGCTGGGGTGGGAGGGAGCTCAGTCCCGCTCAAAAAGGGCGGCTCCCTGGAGAACAACAAAGCCGTACAGCACCAGGCCAGAGGCAGCCCAGGTAGACACTGCAATTCCCAGGACAGAACTCTGGGAAGGCCACTTCTGTGATTAGAACAGAGCTTCTCTGACCCTTACAGTACAATCCTAAGCATTTGCCCACCGCCCTATGTCAGATACCAGCCTCCCCTGTTTCAGAAGGGACAGAGAGATCCATCACCCCCTACCCCTCAATCTGTCCCCTTCCCGCTCTCCCCCCACTACTCCTGGGCAAATTCCATCTGTAGTAACCAGCCAACCAAAGGCCACCTTGTAGTTTCAGACAGATACACATATCTGTTGTTCAGTGCTCCTGCGTGTGCGGTGTTCAACCCCAGAGGCAGCTGCAACCAAGTTCAGTACCAAGCTGTCTAGCAGGATTTGCTACAGCAGGCACTGAATCCAACTGATTGTCCCCCTCAGTGGAACAGCTTTTTTCAGGAGCAGTTGTCGGAGAGGGGTTGGGATGAGCCCTGTTTGACCCCAGTTGTCTGACAGGTTTAATGATGCAGACGTGGCCTAAGAGAGGTTGCGCATGGGTTGGGGTCTCCTAGCAAGTCTACCACAAGAGATTTCAGCTGTGAACATGGTATAAATAGATTCCCCAATATACAAAGCAGCCTCAGTTTACCTCACAGAAATATGGGCTTGTGGGACTGCTAGCGGAGAGAGGTCTTCTGATAGATTGAACAATGTCCTCCTCCCCCCACCACATGCGCACTCAGTCCACAACTCACACATGAGAGCTTGAACACTGAGTGGGGAAAACCCAACTGGCAGGAACTGCAGCAGGGATCAGAAAGCAGCAAGAGCGTTATTCTAAGGGTTCAGTGTTGGTAGGAGGACAGGAGAGTCAAGGAGAGGGACAGGGTGTAGTCAATGAACATAGGAAAGACCAGACCAGATCAGGGGTCTGGCCAGTGTAGTCCAGTGTCCCATCTGACAGTGGCCAGTACCAGATGCTTCAGAGGAAGGTGCAACCCCCTCCCCCTGTAGACAGATGTGAGATAATCTGCCCCCCCATTAAGGCATCATCCTAACCCCTGCTAATAAATGACTGGATTAAACCATGAGGTTTTTGTAGCCCTTCAGAGTTTGTTCACAAGACTCAAAGAGGGATCAGAGATTTATATGGATTACAAGAATATCCAGAGTTATAACAGTCAATGCTAAATTCTTGACCTCAGTGATATCCTGTGGCAATGAGTTCCACAGTCTAAGTCACACATTGTGTGTGTGAAAAGGTTGGTTTTTTTGGTGGGTTTTGAGTTTGCCACCTTTCAGTTTCATTGCACGTCCCCTTCGTGTGTTACAAGATGGTGAGGAGAGAAGCTCTCCAATCTACTTTCTTTATTCCACTTGCTCAGCAGATACTTTGATCATGTCCCATTGGCGAGTGGGAAGAGGAGCATGGTTAATGGTAGCACTTAGCTGTCACAGGATTCTGGAGAAGGGAATCTGTGCAGTTGTGAGCTATTTGAGGAAGGGAAGTTTGTCAGAATCTAGCATTTGCTGAAAGCTGCGCCGGGCATCTTAGAACATAGTTCTGTGTAAAGCTGCTGAGTTCATCTTATCCCAATCTTCAGATTTTGAATTCACTAGGTGACGTCTTATTCTAGCCACAGTAAGTACGAAAGCTGCAAGTCAACATGGGAAACGGGCATTCAACGTTTAGCGCATCCCAACAATTCACACATTGATGAAGTTGAAGGAAACAAGCAACCGAATGGACAGAATGAAAAAAAATAATTCCACTTCTACTTGAGGAGAGCGAACAGTCCATATTAGTGATGAGATTGAGAGAATTCATGATCAGAGGGCAGAGAATCTGTTTCTTTGAATTCTCCAAGAACAACCGTGCCACTGAATGAAACACTACCATTGAAGCAGAACATTGATTCACCTGACAGTCCTGCAGGAGAGACATTTTCAATGCCATCATCACTGAAATGTAGCCACAATGACAACTTAAGTCCCTATTCCAGCTCTTTAGCATCAGCTGAGATCAAATCAGTGATCGTGCCGTAAAGACAACTGATATGAAAGGTAGACTGGGACCTGATAAGAAGCTGTAACCGCTTGTGCCAACACCCCCTTCAATGCAACCCAAACAGCAGTCTAAATAAGTGATTCAAGCATTTAGTCACAGATTAAATCGGTCTGGAGGAGTGTGACACTCCATACCTCAAAGTAGTGCCCTGGAACCCCTATATTCACCACTATCATACGATTACGATGTGTTTTGTACAAAGTTTGCCATGTGAGGTATCATTTAAGAAGTCTTGATCGGTTGAACCTTAATATCCAGTATAAGTAGGGGCATTGCCAGCAGAGCAAAGGACGTGATCATTCCCCTCTATTCGGCATTGGTGAGGCCTCATTTGGAGTACTGTGTCCGGTTTTGGGCCCCACACTACAAGAAGGATGTGGAAAAACTGGAAAGAGTCCAGCGGAGGGCAACAAAAATGATTAGGGGGCTGGAGCACATGAGTTATGAGGAGAGGCTGAGGGAACTGGGATTATTTAGTCTGCAGAAGAGAAGAATGAGGGGGGATTTGATAGCTGCTTTCAACTACCTGAAAGGGGGAGTTCAAAAGAGGATGGATCTAGACTGTTCTCAGTTGTGGCAGATGACAGAACAAGAGGCAATGGTCTCAAGTTGCAATGGGGAAGGTTTAGGATGGATATTAGGAAAAACTTTTTTACTAGGAGGGTGGTGAAGCACTGGAATGGGTTACCTAGGGAGGTGGTGGAATCTCCTTCATTAGAGGTTTTTAAGGTCAGGCTTGATAAAGCCCTGGCTGGGAGGATTTAGTTGGGGATTGGTCCTGCTTTGAGCAGGGGGTTGAACTAGATGACCTCCCCTTCCAACCCTAATATTCTATGATTCCCACAAGGGGGAAATGCATTCCTTCTGAACACTATTTATATTGCATCTGAAAAGAAAACTGGGGAATATTCTGCCCAGACAGTGAAAATATAACTATAGATGAGAACTTCAGGTACATGCATCCCAGACTTTGACACGTGGGTGTGCAGTGCATCATCGGAACCTCGGTGAGCAATTGACACCTAGCAATCCTACAACACATGGTGGCTGTTAAAAGCTGCCAGCCAGCAGCCTCATGGTTAGTTTAACTGAAAGAGGAGAATTGATGCACCTGTTTCCCACTTGGTTGAGTTCTCAGGAAGACTGTAGCTCTGGTCCTCCACTGATGGGAGTTAGCGTAGCTCCATTAGTTTCAATTGACACTAGCTGAGGATCTGTCTGCGTCCACATTTGCATCCAGCTACTCCTGCAAGTATAATGAAATCTGCACAGGGCACCAGGGGTCTGATCAAAGCGCAGCATGAATTTTACATAAGAAGGGACTCTACAGAGAGGAACTAAACTTTCAGTGGTTTTAGTTGCAGGGCCGGCTTTAGGACCTGCGGGGCCCGATTCCGCGGTCCCGGTCTTCGGCAGCACTTTGGCGGCGGGGGGTCCGCTCCGTGTCTTCCGCGGCACTGAAGGACCCCCTGCCACCAAAATGCCGCTGAAGACCCCGGAGCGGACACCCCCCCCTTGCCGCCGAAGCGGACTGCCGCCGGGTGAGCCTAAGGCGCGGGGCTCTCTTAGGCGCAGGGCCCTCTTACCCGCGGGGCCCAATTCTGGGGAATCACGGGAATTGGCCTAAAGCTGGCCCTGTTTAGTTGGAACTGGCAGATTTCAGGCTGACGACACTGTCACAGGCTCAGTGGATGAAGTCTGCCTTCCAAGTTAACAAAAGTTTGTAACCACACAAGGCCAACACTGAAAAACAATTCAGAGACACGATGGAAGCTTTCCAATATTTAACCAAAGGCAAAGGTCAGAGATTGGGCGGAGGAGAGGAAGAGGCTGAAATATGAAGAGCGCTCACTTAATGAGCAGTTATTCAATGTTTTATTTTCTCCTTATTGTTCGTGTGTGGCCCATGCTTTATGCACTGCACAATTGCCAAACACTGCTCTGAAGGCAGAATTATTAATTTCCCCATGGCCTTTCCTGCTATAGTATCTGAGTGACTCACAAACGTATTTATTTTCATAGCAACCCTGTGAGATGAGGGAGCATTATCCTCGCTTTACAAATGGAAAACAGAGGCAGAGACAGATTAAGGTCAAAAGTATCCACTAAATCTGGATGCCCAATCAGAGATGCCTAGGACCCAGGGCCGGCTCCAGGCACCAGCCCACCAAGCTGGTGCTTGGGGCGGCACCTGGAGGGGGGCGGGCTCACCGCCCTGCCCCCGGCGCTCTGGCCGCTGGGGGGAGAGAGGAGCCCCCGCCGGGGCTCGCCGCCCTCCTCCCAGGGCTCCGGCCGCCCTCCCCCCCGGCGCCCTCCCCCCGGCCGCCGGGGGGAGAGCGGAGCCCCCACCGGCGGCCGGAGGCTTTTTTGCCTGGGGCGGCAAAAAAGCCAGAGCCGGCCCTGCTAGGACCTGATTTTTCAGAGTGCTTAGCATCATACAGCACTGATATGTTCAAAACCCAACTCCCAGTGATTCAACCACAGCTGTGAGCGCTCAGCACTTCTGCAAATCAGACCCCAGGATATCAAGCCAGGCACCCAGACAATGAGGGATACACTTGTTAGTGATCACCTGTGAAAAGTTGGGTTTAAGCGACTAGACTAGCGTGAGGCCAACAGACCCCAGTTGTCGGTGGGCAAGATCGAACCTGGGACCTCTGGAGCTAAATGCATGAGCCTCTACTGCAGGGGTTCTCAAACTGGGGGTCAGGCCCCTCAAGGGGCCGTGAAGTTATTCCATGGGGGGTCGTGAGCCAGGGCTGGCTCTGGCTTTTTTGCCGCCCCAGGCAAAAAAGCCTGCCGCGGCCCCGCTCTCCCCAGCCGGCCGGAGCGCCGGGGGGAGGGCGGCGAGCCCGGCCGCGGCCCCGCTCTCCCCAGCCGGCCGGAGCGCCGCCCCCCTCCAGGTGCCACCCCAAGCACATGTTTGGTAGGCTGGTGCCTGGAGCCGGCCCTGTTGTGAGCTGTCAGCCTCCACCCCAAACCTCGCTTTGCCTCCAGCATTTATAATAGTGTTATACATTAAAAACACTTTTTCATATATTTAAGGGAGGTTGCACTCAGAGGCTTACTGTGTGAAAGGGGTCACCAGTACAAAAGTCTGAGAACCCCTGCTCTACTGCATGAACTAAAAGCCACAGGGCTCTTAGCTAAGGCTGTAGCAGACTCATTAATCTCTCAGTGGTCTCGGTGCCACAGGAGGGCGACAGAGCACCACACCCAGGAGATGTGTGGATTATACTAGCATCACACAGGAACTTTGTGGCAGAGACATGGATAGAATCCAGTTCTCCACGGCAGCATTCTACTGCCTTAACCATCAAACCCTCCTGTCTCTTGCTGCCGTTCCCTGCCTCGTTCACACTATGCCTTTCAACTGCTGCAACAAACAAGTCGGGGTCCTACAGGCAACCGCCTCCTTCACTACACAAACTTGATTCACTCCCACAGCAGCTCCAGCCTGTGCACTGACCAAAGGCCGGCTCCTTTAGAGAAAAAATAAAAAGTATCTGATCGTATTATTACAGACTGTATCATAACTAAGGCTACATTTTAGTCATAGGTATTTTTCGTAAAAGTCACGGACAGGTCACGGGCAGTAAACAAAAATTCACGGCCCGTGACCTGTCCATGACTTCTACTATATACTCCTGACTAAATCTTGGGGGGGCAGGGGCGCCGTGGGTGCTCGGGGGGGGGGGGGGTAGTGGGGGGTGGCACATGGCCCAGGACCACACTGGTGCTGGGAGGGCCCAGGTGGTGGCCAGGCAGCTCTGCACACCGCTGCCTCCACCCAGAGCACCAGCTTCGCAGCTCCCGTTGGCCGGGAACCGTAGCCAATGGGAGCTGCGGGGGCAGTGCCTGTAGGCGGGGGCAATGTGCAGAGCTGCCTGGTCACGCCTCTGCCTAGGAGCTGACAGAGGGGGATGTCCCCACTTCTGGGGAGCCCCACCCGAGGTAAGTGCCACCCAGAGCCCGCCTCACCCTGTCCCCTCCCCCAACCCCCTGTCCCCTCCCACTCCCAAACTCTTCTGCTGCTGTGGGGAGTGTGTGGGGGAGGACAGGGTGGCCCAAGACTTCCCCAGCAGCAGCCAGTGCAACTGGTGCAGGAGCTGCTTGAGCTGTCCCTGGGCCAGGTGCACTGGCCACTGCAGAAGTAACAGAAAGTCACGGAATCCGTGACCTCCGTGACAAACTCGCACTCTTAATCATAACATGCGCAGATTAAGGCTGCACAGGTATTTCCTAACTTTTGAGTGCTTGACTGTGCGACCTTAATAATGTTCTTTCCATGCAGTTTGTGCTAACAGTTTAACTAAAGTGGTGGGACACCATGTGGACACTCTTACGCTGATTAAAGCTTCGCTTATATCGGCTTAGCTTGCATCAGTAAATTCACAGGCCCAACCAGTTTTAAACAAATCAGATTGGTACAATCTCCTGCATGAAGAAGTTGAAAATCAGGTTTTAAGCCAATTTCAATTAAACTATTTAGACAAGCCCCAAGTGTGGATACTATAGTAGTAGGAGGCCCAACTTGTTAGTAGACTGGGGTCTTGCTTATTGTATTTTGCACCCAGAACAGCAGGCTTTTCACGTAGTATCTTTAGCTCGGTATGCTCATTCCACTCAGGCCTGCTCTATACTCAGTATAACTTCATCAGTTAGGGGGTGAGTTATTGTTTTTAAACCAAAACAGTTAAATTGGTTCAACACTTTTCTAGTGTGGCTACAGTTCTACTGGTATAAATGTGCTTCTACAAGTATAGCTTGTTTCCCTTCTCACATGGGAGTAAGCCAGACCCATATAAGGCACTTTTACACTGGTATAACTGCATTCACCCTACGGGGTTGTACTGCTTTACTTATCCCAGTATAGTTGAACCAATCTGAAAACACCAGTTTTACAAGCTCTCCCTGGAGTTTCACTTGTAAAAGTTTCATGGGTTTTTCCACCTTTCAGACACAAACCACAGCAGGTCTGATCAGGCTGCGGGGGAATCCCACCGCTGGGCTGAGGGGTGTGAAAATCTGAGCATTACTTCTCTGAAGAGAAACAGGTCATCCTGACCTGTTACCCCGCCACACTCACTGCCCTTCTCCCTCAGGAGACCAACAGCTGCTTGACCTTGCTCAGTGCCTGCTCTGGGTGACTTTGAAACAAGTCTACAGTGGCCAGGATCAGGGAGGGCGACACAGGGCCAGATTTTCAACAGAGTTCGGTGTGTTGGGTGCTGAGCACCTGGCCCCAATCACGGGCTCTGAGCACTTGGAAATTTGGTCCCATGCTCTTTAACAAGTCTGGCCCCACATGGCTTGGGCCAGATCCTTAGAACATGCATGCGGTCTGTGTAGCTCCATCCCATTTCCCCTCCCTCAGACTACACACAGCTGCAGATAAGAATCCAGCCTCATTAGCCCTCTGAAGATCACCAAGGTGTCACTGCAGAAAGCAGCTCCCTGTGTGCCTCTCAGAACGTTCATGGATGTTCTGTCCATCCTCTACATTCCATAATGGGCGAGCATGATTTATATAGCAAGTGCCTTGGATTTAGAGATGAGGGGACAGCTACTGGGAAAAAAGTTGATTTTGGCCATACTAAAAGGTTATTTAGCAGAGGAGGAGGGCAGATTTAATGTACTTGGATTCCCGTAGAGTATTGAACAGTGTGGCATGAAATCCCCCCTGTAAAGTTAATTCACACGTATTTGTCCAGGAGAACTCTCACGTGGCCTGGAAACTAGTGACAGTCTGGAACTGAGGGAGAGGGATCTAGAGAGGGACCACAGGGACTGGGGTCTGATTTAAAGTCTTCCTGATTACTGGAAGTAAACAGCACGCTAACGAGATTTGCAGAGGATAAGTAATTGGCAGGAGCTGCAACTCCAAGGGGCCTGGAGAGGTTAGACATCTGGGCAGGAAAGAAATGGAGAATCACTTTGAAAAGATATATCTAGGGTGACCAGATGTCCCAATTTTATAGGGACAGTCCCGATTTTTAGGTCTTTTTTTTAATATAGGCTCCTATTACCCCCCACCCCCTGTCCAGATTTTTCACACTTGCTGTCTGGTCACCCTAGATATATCCAATCCACTGAGGAAAGCCACAGGGACAGATTTTTGAGGCCTTACCACCTACCATTGGGACCAGCTTTTCAGGGGTTCTTTGCACCCAGAGTTCTGAGTTCTTTTGGCAGTTTAGCCAGGAGGGCCCAACTCTCACCTACCATATGTCACTTCCATCTGTGCAGATGGAGTGTGAAGTGGGTGTAGCACACTGTCACTCTGATTTGGTAGCAATTTACATCACCTGTGTACAGGTGTAAGTGAACAGGTCAGCTGGGAATTAGCCCCCATGTAGTAAATGGAAGGAAGACATTTGCTAAAGTGGAGGTTCCAAAAGAGACCTGGGGCCAACCTTTACTCACACTGGTGCAAATCAGGAGTAATCCCATTAAGTCAGCGGAGATACATGCACGTCAGAGCGGTGCGAGAGAAAGGAGAATCAGGTCTCAAGCCTCGCGGCATGATGACCAATGCAATCTGGGACCAAATTAGTGTAGCCGAAGAGAGCAGCACTCACTGTGTGAGGCCTTTCCGTGGGTTTTGGCTCGGAGCAAGGGAGTCAGTACAGGATGAGTTATTAACGGGATGAGTTAGAGTCCATGAAAGTGAGAGACTAACAGCAGCCCATGGCTAGCGCAGGATCCGCATACGGAGCACACCTGACCTTCCGAGTGGAGAGCTTCCCCGAACCCAGACGGACTCAGTTTGAGTGGCTCTGAGACAGGCAGAGAATTTCCACTAGAGACCGGGCCGAGCCCTCTGCTGCTACCAGGGGGGACAAGCCCATGTCCCTGATCCTGCTCCGCTACAGAAGGGAAAGAGACGGCCACGTAAACACCAGACCACTGTGCTCAGTCTAGACAGGTTACCATACATGGCCATTCATTAGTGCTAAAGGGCAGTGAAATTCCTGAGGAATGAGGTATTGCAGCCACAGAGATCGCAAGGATCCCCAGGCATTCCACAAGAGGGCTGGCTGCAAGTTTTCCATCCAAACCCAGTTTGGGTGGAAAAACTGGAGTTTCTACTAAGTGAACAGTTTGATGGGAAGTGTGTGCTCTCCATGGAAAACCCAAGCTGGGGTTCCGGGGTGGGCGGGCAGAATCAAAAAAGAAGCTATTTGGTTTTTCAGCAAAAAGCCAGGTTTTCCTGCAGGAAATTTCCCCTGATCCCTCATTTTCTGACCAGCCCTATTTAATGCAAGTAATTTAGCACATACCAGGTACCTTTTGAGAACAGAGTCAGATCCTAGGCTCTATGGGCTGCTTTGCCCTCCCCAGGAGACGGAATCCTGAAGCAGATGTCCCCAGTTCTAAGGCAGTATTCGGTACAGATGCTCTGAGATGCACTGGGGTTCTGGCTGGGAGAGACACAACACCCCATAGAAGAACCTCCACCCTCCCAAGTAGGGAGACAAGCCACACATCCAGTTCATATCAAGCCTCTGTAACAGCATGCCCAGAGGGCAGAGGGAGGAGTATCTTGGCACTACCTTTGCCAAGCTCTGAGCAGCTGCAGGCTCCAGGCTATTCATGGGAAGGTGGATCCCACAAGCCAGACCTTGCAGTCGCCAGGAATGGGAGAGAGGAGCCAAGACACCCCCTCCCTGAAGCTCTGCGTGGGGGGAAGAGGTGTCCACGCGTCAGACATCTAGTAGCCAAAGACACACAGGATGGTGCCGGGGACAGCACCTAGTAGCAACCTCAACATCTTCCCTCTCCCTGGTATCCCAGGGCTGGGTTTCTCATCAAGGTGTTGGCTCACTGGCCCTTGACCCTCATGTTTTGAGCTGACCTCCAGCAAATAGGTTTACACCAGATAGTAAGTGTCTGGTGTACCTTGCCCAGGAGGGCCGTCCCTAGGGGGGTGAGGGGCCTGGGGTGGAAGCGACGGCTTCGTCTCTTCTGGGACCAACCACGCTGGCCAATTGCACCGGCCTGCAGGGGCCCCCAAAGTGCGGGGCCCAGAGCAGTTGCTCCAATTCGCCCTACCCAAGGGACGGCTCTGTTGCCTGGTTCTGATTGATATAGAATTATTCTACTTAACGGCCAGGGGGCAAATTTGTCACGTACACATGGGAAACATGTAGTGTCAGCTATAGATTATCTTAACTCAGAAAGTTCCTTCGAGAGGAAATGTAGCCAAATTCCAAACCTATAGACAATGGAACTCCCTGTGCCTGTATCCCGTAGATAACTAACCTAGTTTGCAAAATAACAAGGGTGGGGAGCAAGTAAATGAACAATAAGGGGTCACCAGAGGGGCAGATATATGTAACTTGCTAATTATGTATGGTAATGATAGCAAATTTTGACCAATCATAGAGCGATAGATCATCATAAGCAACTGCATATAATGCTTTGGTGTAAGTAAGTGTTTTCTTTGTTCTTGCTGACTTATGAGCTTGAACCCAATTGCAATTGAAATAAACGGATCGCCCCTCCCGGGGTTCCTTGCTTGACTATCTGTGTCCGTCTCTCCTTATTCCTCAGCTGGAACAGACAGGAATTTCCACCACATGGTTAACACCCCCTCCTACAATCTCTGCTCTTAATTTGTGCAAACACCACCTATCTGGATTTCTTGCTTTAACACCGGCCAAAGCTCATTTATTTGGGCCACATCCTCAGCTGGTATAAATTGGTGCAACTCTAGTTATTTCGGGGAAGCGACTGGTACACTGATTTGGGAGGAGGGCTAGCTCAGTGGTTTGAGCATTGGTCGCCTAGGGTTGTGAGTTCAATCCTTGAGGTGGCCACTTAGGGATCTGGGGCAAAAATCAATACTTAGTCCTACCTAGTGAAGGCAGGGGGCTGGACTCGATGACCTTTTGAGGTCCCTTCCAGCTCTATGAGATAGGTATATCTCCATATATTATGTATCAGAGGGGTAGCCGTGTTAGTCTGAATCTGTAAAAAGCAACAGAGGGTCCTGTGGCACCTTTGAGACTAACAGAAGTATTGGGAGCATAAGCTTTCGTGGGTAAGAACCTCACTTCTTCAGATGGTT
>NW_020664542.1:1749755-1869537 GCF_002925995.2 Terrapene triunguis | reverse complement strand
CCAAATACTCCCACTCGAGATTCTTCTGTTTATTTATCCCAGGATCACATGAGCTCTTTTGGCCACAGCGCCACACTGGGAGCTCCTGTTCAGCTGATTATCCACCAGGACTCCCAGGTCCTTTTCAGAGTCTCTGCTTCCCAGGAGAGAATCCCCCGTCCTGTTCCTAGATGTATTCATTTACAATGAGCCATAGTAAAACACATACTGTTTGATTGCCCCCCAGTTTACCAAGCGATTCAGATCGCTCTGTATCAGTGACTTGTCCTCTTCATTATTTACCACTCACCCAATTCTTGTGTCATCTGCAAACTTTATCAGTGATGATTTTATGTTTCTTCCAGGTCATTGATAAAAATGTTAAATCGCGTAGGGCCAAGACCCGATCCCTGCAGGGACCACACTGGAAACACACCAGTGCAATGCTGATTCCCAGTTTACAATTACATTTTGAGACCTGTCAGCCAGTTTATAACCAATTCATGTGTGCCACATTACTTTTGTATCCTTCTAGGATTCCGATCAAACTGGAGTGCGGCGCCAACTCAAGCGCCTTACAGAAGTCTACATACATTATGCCAATGCTATTTCCTTTCTCTACCAAACTTGTAATCTCATCGAAAAACAGATCGCAATTATCTTGGCGGGAAATATTTTCCATACACCCATGTTGATTTGCATTAATTAAATTATCTTCTTTAATTCTTTATTAATTTAATCTTGTACCAGCCGCTCCATTATCTTGCCTGGGATCGATGTCAGGCTGACAGGCCTGAAATTACCCAGGCCATCCCGTTTACCCTCTTTAACAATTGGCCCAACTGACTCTCCCTCTGGAGCATATATGGAGCCTGGGCACTTAACTCAGGGCTGTGAGTCCACTGGGCAGCAGGGCACATGAAGCTAGGCATGGCAACGCTGAGCCGAAGTCCCTTCTGTGGTTCTAGCCAAGGTCACACAGGCTAGGAATTGAACCCAGCATCCCAGGCCTTAGCCCCCAGCCCACCCCTCCTCTCTAGGTGCCTTGGGGGAGTGTGGGAAGGACGAAGGCCCTGCAGTGACATCTGTCTCCTGTTCTTGGCTGCAGGCCACCAGAGCCCTGTACAAGATCCTCGAGGAGCAGGCCTGCAGTCAGAAGGTGAAGAAGCTCTTCCCTCAGCTCTCCATCGCCCTGCTCTTCCAAATAACCTACACGGTGGAGCCGTCCATGCATAACCAGAGGGTGCATAACCAGGAGGACACGCCCACACCCCTCAGCCCCGTCAGGTACCGCCAGCCCGACACCCGGCCTCGGTTCTGCACTGTTGCCCGCAGGCACGCGGCAGGGCCTGGCCTGGGCTCACTCAGTAACAAGAGGCTCGCTCTGCATGCAGGTGTGCGGTGAATGCCATGCAAGCCTTGCTCCAATGTGCTGGCTACGGGGACCAGGTCACGTTCATCCAGAAGCAGGGTGGCTGGGGCATGCTCATGAACGCCGACATGCACCACAAAGGCATCTTGCTGCTTGCCCGGTGAGTGTCTTGTCCCTGGGGCTGCTGCCCAGAACTGACCGCAGCAGCATCTCCCGTCCCTGGGCCCAGGACACGGCCACATCGCCTTCCCCACTGGGTGAGACGCGGCTCCCAATCGCCTGCGTGGAACAGGCTGCAGCCTCTGTGCTGTTGGCCGAGGGGTCAGTCAGCTACTTCTCCACCCTGCGCTGCCTGGCATAAACCACTACCTGCCTGGCTCTGGCAGGTGTGGCTGGGCAAAGACAGCCTCCGTCATGTCTGTCTGCAGCGTTGGTGTAGCCCTGTCAGGCCCAGCACATGAGAGAGACAAGGTGGGGGAGGGAATGTCTTTGGCTGGCCCAGCATCTGTGGGTGAGAGAGAGAAGCTAACACAGAAAGCTCCAACACTTGTCTTAGACCAATCTAAGATATTCCCTCACCCACCTTCTGTCTCTCATCACCCAATATCTGGGCACATGAGAAAGGCCACCGAGCCCACCGACGCCCTTCTTTGTCTGCAGTTCTCTTGCAGCCTGTCACGGAGTCCCTGGGCAATGCTCTGGAACTGCTCCCCACAAAGCTAGTCAGGACTTTGGGGAGCCTCCTCTCCCTCGGAGCAGACTGTCTTCAGGGCAAGAAGCTCACACGGTTTCACCTTCCTGGGTCTCTCCTTGGAGCATTCAGCATATGCCCCTCCGTGCGCTTCCCACAGCGAGTCCCCCCAGGTGGGGTCCTGAGGAAGCCAGAGGATCCTGCACGCACCCCCACTTCGCAGTCAGACGTGACTCTTAGCCAGCCAGTAAAACAGAGGTTTATTAGATGACAGGAACACAGTCTAAAACAGAGCTTGTAGGTACAGCAAATGGGACCCCTCAGCCGGGTCCATTCTGGGGCCCAGCGAGGCAGACAACTCCGTCTGCACTCACTTCTGGTCCCCTGCCAGCTCCCAACTGAAACCCCCCTCCAGCCCCTCCTTTCTGGCCTTTGTCTCTTTCCTGGGCCAGGAGGTCACCTGATCTCTTTGTTCACCTTTAGCTATCCCCTTGCAAGGGGGGAAGGGCCCTGGCCATTTGTTGCTAGGAGACAGATTGTCAGCCATTTATGCACACTGGAGACTTAAGAAATGCATAGGGGAAACTGAGGCACCCACACAGTATTCAGAGGAAACATTAAGAACAGTCCCACTTCGTCACACAGCCCCAGCGCTGCGTGCTCGGAGCTGGCCTCGTGGAAGGGCTCCCTGTAGAGTGATTAAGGGTCTGGGTCTCTAGCAGTTAGGCCGCTGGGCATTTTAAGCCAGCAGGAACTAGTCCGTGCCAGCTGCACGTGACTAGTCACCCGGGATCCCCTGTCCTGTGGCACTGGTCTGGTTAGATGGAGAACCTTGCCCACCTTGATGATGTGGTGTTTGTGTTTCCCATGCCAGGGCCATGGTTTCGGTCAGTTTCCAGGAGCGTTGCTGGATTTTCCACAAGCTGAGGGCCATCCTCAACTGCAGGGATGATAGGCGGTACATCTCGGCCATGGCGTTCTTCATTCAGGTAAGCCTTACCGGCGGGTGAGGGTCGTGAAAACAGCCCTAGCCCTTCGGTGACTGTGGCATGGGGCTGACCTATGGCCAGGGGCGGCAGGTTTGTAGAAATTTTGGTGGTGACCAGCGGAGCCCGCCCCTCCAAACTCTGCCCCCCCAAACCCTGCCCCCCACCTGCCTAAGTCTCTGGGAGGGAGTTTGGGCGGGGGGAGGAGGTCTGGGGTATAGGCACTGGGCTGGGGTAGGGGATTGGGGTGCAGGAGGGGTGAGAGGTTGGGCCCTGGGAGGGAGTTTGTGTGGGAAAGGGGCCTGGGGTGCAGGCTCTGGGATGGAGTTTGGGTGCTGGGTGCAGGCTCCAGGCTGGGGCAGAGGGTGGGGGTGCAGGAGGGGGTGAGGGGTGCAGGCTCTGGGAGGAGTGGGCAGGAGGGGGTGTGGAGGGAGGGGGTACAGGCTCTGGGAGGGAGTTTGGGGGCCGGAGTGGGGTGTGGGAAAGGGGTGGGGGTGCAGGCTCTGGGAGGAGTTGGGAGGGTGCGGCGCTTACCTGGGGCTCCTAGGCAGGGCGGGCCTGGGGGCCTCCGTGTGCTGCTACCCCCAGGCACTGCCCGCGCAGCTTCCTACTGGCTGCAGGGGCACTTGGGGTGGGTGTGACGCAGTAGGGAGCGGGGTGGATTGACCTGGGTATGTCGGTTAGTTTTACTGGACTGTCTGCATGGGGGATGGGAGAGCAGGGGATGACTTTAGGTGAGGGACAGTACCTGAGCCTGTAACCTGAGCCAGGAAGGGGGGTGGGGCAAGTTGACACCTTTGCCCCGGAAACTGGACAAAGGGAGAGGGGGAGAGAAGGAGGAGGAGAGAGCCTGCGGGAGGGGTTTTGGTTTCAGTTTTGGGCTGGGTGGGAAGAGGCAGGGAACCCCAAGTCTGGGGTCTAAGATCCTTGCCCCCCAGAGGGACCTGGCTGAAGGGGTCCTGGTTGTACCTACAAGCCCTGCTTGGGACTGTGTTCCTGTCATCTAATAAACCTTCTGTTTTACTGGCTGGTGAGAGTCATGGTGAATCGCAGGAAGTGGGGGGTGCGGGGCCCTGACTCCCCCACACTCCGTGACAGTGGGACACAGACCCACCCCACCCAGGGGCCGCAGGGAGGGGCCGGCAGCCATGTGGAGCAAGCAGGCAGGAAGCCGCTCAGCTCCGCTGCACTGCTGGTGGTGAGTGGGGGCCCCGGGCTCTTTTAAATGGCCCGGGAGACACGGGGGCGGAAGGCGGGGCCGAGGCCCATGGTGCCCAGGCACCGGGGGCCCATAGAACTCGCCGCCCATGCCTATGGCCTTTAAAAGCCTATGTGGCCTATGTGAAACTTTCCGTAATGAGCATTTATCTTATCGAAAATTACAGGTAATTGGCAGTATAGTTCAGATAGAAGGGGCAGGAGGGCAAATGGTTCCATACCTGGGATACATAACCTTGAAGATATGATTCCCAAAGTTCGTCTGTGGGACTAACAAACAACATGTGCTGGTGCGTAAGAAGACCGGAGCCCTTGGGATGGTGGTGGATTATAGAAAACTGAACAGCATTACCAGAAAGGATGCCTATCCATTACCCAGGATAGAAGAAACCACAAAGGGATTAAGGTACCTAACTGCAAAAGTAGATCTCCCAAGCCCCCTGATCAGCTGCCCCCTCACCCTGTAGATGCTTGCGTGTGTGGGCATGTGCCCAGGCACCTGAGTCCTGACCTTAGAGCCTGCGGCCTGACACATCCCCAAACTGGGCCTCAGCTGCTTGGCCTTTGCAGACAATTGGGTCCCCCCAAAACACAGCCAAGGTGGGGTGCTGCCTCCCCCCTTGCACTCACTAGCCCAGTGGTTGGAGCAGTCACCTCCATGTGGGGTGCCTGGGGTCAAGTCACTGCTCCAAATGAGGCCAAGGTGACGTCCGATCTCCCGCCTCCCTGCTGCGTGCCCGGAGCCCTGGACCAGCGTCTCCTCCACATTTGTTGGGGAAAATCGGGGGATGACATAGCTCAGTCTCCTCACTCCCAGAGCAGGTTCACAGCTGGGCCTCCCAACTGGAGCTAGATAAGGGCAGAGCTCCCTGGGCAGGTCGGGCATAGCGCATGCCCTCTCCATGGCATTTCCGAGGGGTGGCTCAGCAGGCTGGCCTCCAGGGAGCTGGGTGGCAGCAGGAGGGCACCTACACTTAGGCCCAGGGAGGGGGAGATCCACAAAGGGGGCTCAGGTGTTGTCGGGCTGCGCCTAAGTGCCCATCGGTGCACTGGGGGACAGGGGGTGGGTATGTAACCCACACACCTTCTGGGTGTGGTGTTCTGGCCCAGCTAGTGGCACTGAGCCCACTTAGAAGGTGGGGGGGGGACGGAAATGAGTCTGCTCTATAGCCTTAGCTAAGAGCCAGTTGGCTTTTAGCTCATACACCAAGCTCCCAAGGTCCCAGGTTCCATCCCGGACAAGGCCCCACGTGTAACGGTGACAGACCCCGGTCGTCAGCAGGCGGGATCGAACCTGGGACCTGTGGAGCTTAGTGTATGGCTCTTAGCTAAGGCTGTAGCGCAGACTTACTTTACCTCTCTGTCTCTAAGTGGTCTCAGTGTCACTAGAGTGGACAGAACACCACACCCAGAAGGTGTGGGGGTTACAGGTAAATACAGGCAGGGACGAGGTGCTCAGATACTGCAGCGATGGGGGAGTCCTAGAAATAGTGAGTGAATGGGGTTCATTGGGACTTCTTGACTGTGCCTGGAGGCCCCCCTCAGCTGAGGAGGGGACATTTAACGAGGGTTGCTGGTTGTTCCCACTAGTCTGCTGCCTCCCGCCGTCCCAGCCTGCTGCCTCCTTGTCGCGGGCTGAGAGATACAGCACTGGCCTGGTCTGCCGGGGCTCTCCTGAGTGCCTTGGCTCTGACCTCTGCTTCCTTCCTTTCAGTCGTAGTCCTCAAAGGCTTGCAGCAGGACAGCAAGTCCTAAGTCCGCTGCCTGGCTTCTCAGACCATCCTGATCCTAGATGCCTTCAGGGACCAACCCCCCTCCGGCTGCAACCTACAGACCTTCGCCCGCAGGATCAGAAGGATGTGTGCTAGGTAGAGCCCAGTCATTGGAGCTGCCAGCTGCCCCCACTCCGCTAAAAGCCAGCCTCCCTCCTTTGGGGCTTCGTGAGCCTGCCTGAGCAGGGTGAAACACGTGGTGTCTACGGGGGAGGCTCTTCCCACCACCCCAGACTCTGGCTTCTTCCCCATTGGCCGCCTGCCCCGCTGCGTGCAATCCCTCCTCATAGAGAGCAGCCCCACTCCTCAATTTCATTTTGATGCATTTATTTATGAAGATAGCACAAGGAACGGACACATCCATTGGAAAAAAACATGTACATCATGAGGCTTAAATAACCCCAGTTACAGTAATACATCGAGGTATAAAATCTATACACACCTTGTCCTATACACAGAACACAGACCGCGCCGCTGGGTCCCACAACCCATACAGAGAGAAAAGCCTCAGCAAGCATTGACATCTCTAAAAACATCTCAGGGCAAGAAAAGGCACCTGCTGTTTGCAACACTTGTATGGTATAGACACAGGGTGAGGGCTAGACTCAGTGACCAGTGTTAGGTATACTCCATCTCTACCATCTGAGGTTCCATACTCAGCTGTTCACCGTCAAAATGCAGGGTAGGGATAAGGTTACTATCCCATCACCAAAAGAACCTCAATGTAAAGCAGTGCTCCTTCCTGTGCCTGGGGGAGGGTGTGTGTGCGTGTAGGGGAGAAATCAGGCAGACGGCTACACTAAAGGCCAGGCATCATCCCAGGGTAAAGCAGTGCTGTAGTGTAAGGTGGAGGAGCCCCTGGACGAACAGGGTGAGGCCTGGGACAATACAGCTAGGAGTTGCAGGGCTGGGCACCAGAAGAATCTCCGGGTGGAACTTTGGGGCATGGCAGGGAGGGGTGGAAGGATCCCTGCTCTGGGTCAGTCCCAGTGCCAATTGCCCACTGCCTTTGCAGAGGCATGAGGTCACCGCTGAAGGCCATTTGTCCTACTCCCCTGGGTCTCGCAACCCAGCTCCCCCAGGAGAGAAGCTTTGCCCAGGAACGTTAAAGCAAGCGACTTTGTTGTTAGGGGTGAGAAGGGAAGGGGAGACACTGACCATGTGATGGCACCAGTCAGCTCAGAGAGAAATCTGACCCTTGTGCTCTTTGGGGGAATCATACCTGAAATGGGGGTCACCGGGAGGCATGATGGGAATGCGGTCGGCAGTGTGAGGGGGTGAAAGGGCTGAGTGTAAAGGACCAGGAAGGAATCAGGGTCCTGGGAGAGGATCAGTGCCAAGCCATCCCGTTGCTCATGAGACTCCACCTTCCAAGTAGTACGGCCCCAGGTCTGTAACCCTTATGCTGGGGAGCACTGACAAGTGAAGGCCCCTGCCTCAGGCACCCGTCCCTGCCCAACATAAGGGCTGCAGAATGGAGCCCCCAGCAGGGGGGTTAGTACTGTGTCCTGAGGAGTATGAGGGATGGGACCTGTCGGAACCACAGGCTTCCCCCAAGGCTTTGGGGGCTAAAGGAGTCGGCTTCTGAACTGGACACTGGACTCTCGCGGCCCCACAGACACTGCAGTGACAGGGCAGGATCAGAATCAGGGCTAGGGAGACGCAGCTCACTGCAGTTCCCAGGCCTGCATCCACCTTGGGCTCCTTTCAGCCCCTGAGTTACTGGGCTACAGCCCCCCCCCCCCCCCCCCACGTGCTGGTGCCAACACCAAGGAAAGTCGTGGGGGTGAATTTATCTCCTGAGCCCTCGCTGTCCTGTCCTGTTATCTGCTTCCCAGAATAGACACACCCAATTCAACTCTCCCAGCTCACACACTGTCACAGTTACTGTCACCCACTGCCCCTGCATGGAGGCATTTGTTCCCCATCTCCCCACCTTACATGGTAACATCAGGATGACTGTACCCAAAGGGACCTCTTGATTTGTACTGTCCTTTCGCCTGTGCTGCTGCCTGAAAGCACAATCACGTGCAATCACGAGCAGGCAGATTTCGAAGACAAGGAACAAAATATGACTCCTTAGTTCTTCTAAGAGGCTAACACGCCCAGCTACCAAGGACAGCAGGGGTACATCAGGGGGTGTGCTTTGAGTTACTGGCCCCCAGAAGGGGTGCAGCATATATAGTTTAGGGGAATGTGCTTCTTCTTTGATTGTACATTACAAAGCTGCCCCTTATTCCCACGATTAAGTGGCATTGTGCTTTCAGCTGGGGCACAATGGTTAAGAGGAAGGATAGTTTTGTAGCTAAAAATCCAGGGAACAGACCCTCAGCTGGTATAAACCATCCTCGCTCCATCCATGAAGCTGTGACCATTTTCACCAGCTGAGAATCTGACCCAAGGGCCTTTGGATTCAGAAAGAAATGGACGTGAACCCGGCGGCTGGGAAAGAGTCCCTGTTAGGGGCCGTTTCAGCCAAACACAAACTGTATACAACATGAGCTTAGGGGAAACGCCATACCCCTGCTCTCACATGGGTCCTGAATATGATGCCACAGGAGGCTCTTGTTAAATTAGGGTTAAGTGCAGCCAGATCATGGTAAAATCGGTCACTGCATGGTTCCAGACAAGGAGCCATTCCCAGGTGGCCACAGCCAGCGTCAGGACCAGGAGGGTCATGGGGGCGCACATCAATTTCACTGTATCAGAGGGGTAGCCGTGTTAGTCTGAATCTGTAAAAAGCAACAGAGGGTTGGTTTTTACAGCATTCACCCACGAAAGCTTATGCTCCAATACTTCTGTTAGTCTTAAAGGTGCCACAGGACCCTCTGTTGCCTTTTATCAATTTCACTAAATCTCAGAGAGCCCCACTTCCCAGGTCCTCAGCTTCAGCTGAATCAGCGTCAGGTTACATCAGTGCTGTCAAGAACAGGCAGCCGGGGGGTTGGCCCGGGCCCTTCTGGGCTCGCAGCAGGGTTATTGTGGGTTCGAGAGGCATTCCGATGTCCGCCCGGCCCACGCTGGCTCAGGGTGGCATTCGGACTCCTCTTGACAACCTGCAGACAGGGTCCCCATGTAAGAGTCAGGGTCACGATTTTCAAGAGTGGCTAGTTGTTTCAGGGGCCCAGCCCATGACCCCTTAAAGAGAAAGCCCTGAGCACCCCCTGTCTGGAGGTCAGGCCCCTGTCAAGTGTCAAGTTGGGCCCTCCAACAATCAGAGGCCCTTTTTCAAAGGCTAAGGGGGGCATTTTTCAAGCAGAGCAAGGTGCTGTATGTCATATTGCAATGCTAAGGCAGGACAAGCCCCCAGGGCCCAAGCGGCTCAGCAACGCAGGTGTCAGCAGACTGTGCGTTTCCAGGACAAATTCAAGTTTCAAAATCATAAAAAAAAAAGGCTCAGACCGTGAGGTAGCTTAACCAAAAGAACCCCCCATATAATACCCCCCCAATGAAAAAAGACCGCAGGTGTACACACAACTACAGTACAACACGGCCCCCACCTGCTCTCCCTGACACACAGGGAGAGGAGCCGGCAGAGGCACCTCAAGGGAAGGGCTTTGCCCAGCACATGGGAGCTGACAGTGGACACACACCAGGTGCTCTGAACTGGATCATCTGATGCCGGCTGGCTGGGCGCCAGCCATGGCCTCGGGAGAACTTGGGAGGAAATTTCCATCTTTCAACCTGCTTGTTCCTATTGACCTCCTGTGGGGTTTTGCTGGCCGGGAACGCCACGAGATGCAATCGCTTGGTGCGAGACAGAGGCCCAGCCCCCATGAGCACTCGGTCTTGCAACGTGCACTGGAGTGGCGTTGCCTGGGATTAGCCCCGAGGGAAAGAACCGGGGAATCCCAAGAGGTGGCCACTGGGCTACATGCAGGTGAAATCTTCCTTTCTCATGCAGCGACCCCCACTGAGCACCTGATCCAAACTCCATGGAGGTCAATGGGAGACTTTCCGCTGGCTTCGGATCAGGCTCTTAAAGAGCAGATGAAGCCCCATTAAAGCAGAGACACCACTGCCCCGGCTGCCTCCTGCCCCCAGAGCCAGTCACACCTGCCAGGGCAGAGCGGATGTCAAGTGTTACCCCATGAGAGCAGCTGCATTCGACAGCCGTTGTGACAAGCAGAGACTCAGACATCCTCCTCCAGGGTACAGACCCCCCACCCACGCCCCAGTGATATGAGTGGCGACTCAGAGCCCCTAGCTCCCATCCTCTTCATTTCAGACAATTCACGTTTGCTTGTCCCTCTTGTTGCCAAATGGAAAAAAATCCATCTTTTCTCTCCCAGCCAGTTTAATCCTGTTCCATGGGGGGGGATCTTGGATATAACCCACTCTCTCGGTGGCTGGAACGCATCACGTTAACCTGCGTTCCCCTCCCCCATGGCATCGGCAGAGCCTGGGGACGCTTCTCCTTTCGTTGGGGGCAGGAGTGGAGAATGATGGGTGGTTGTCATGCGTAGCTGAGCAAACCAAGTCACTGTGTTTGGATCCCCCAGAGCCAGCACCCTGGCAGGACTTCCAAGCTCCCCATCCCGGTCAGTAGCCAGATGCTCAGAGACATGATGCAAATGAACACATTTTCCCACTTCAGAAACACTGCTTTGGTTCCACAGAGCAGTAGCGATTGGAGGCAATTTTTACTTTGTCCAGCAGGGGGCGATCAATCACAGTTTTTGTAGGGTTTGCTACTACAAGACAGTGCAGCTGGATTATCAAAAGGCAAAACAAATAAATAAAGAGGCTGCTGATGTTTAGAAAGTGGAAACATTTCCCATCCAGTTTATAAGTTTGAAAGGAGGTCAAATCTGGGGTAAGAACCCCTTGGTGTTGTCCTTCGAGCTGCTGTGTAGAAGGACGCCAGGGGAAACCACCTGTTAACTAAGGATACTGACGCTCTTGGATCCCAGAGAACACACAATCCATTGCTGATGGGGTTAGCTGAAGAGCCAACACTTCACCGCCCCCAGCACATCAACGAGAATCAATCCGTAAAACCAGACTCCAACCGCCGCTTCTTACGTGACGTGCGGAGCGACACAAGAAACGCACCCGGGGAAAACGGCCAGCCTGCTGCGGTTCCCTCAGGTCCGTTTCACGGCAAGTTCTGCACCCCCAGGGCGTTAAGCAGCAGCGAGAAGCTGGCTGACGAAGGGTGTGACTGCACTGGGCGTTGGCTGCGTGGGACTGGGACGCCTTAGCCAGTCCTTAGGGGAGGGAGTGAAGGTAGCGAAAGACCCCAGTGAAAGTGAGTCCATGTGCTCTGGGGAGTGCAGCGCTGTGGGGTGCCCACGTGGCTCTGGCAGCTGCAGGCACTTGGCTGCGGATGCCCCGGAGGAAGGGGGGCACCCAAGCATGGCAGGAGATGGTGGCGAGAGACCTTATGGAATATTGACCTTTATAAAACCCAAATCTGGGGTGACCTTGGTGATTTAGTGTCTCGTGCCAGACTGGCAGTGCAGGTGGGTGGCAAGCAGAGCGTGTGCAGGCCATGGGCATGGGCAACCCCTCATTGCCCCCCCAGCTCTGCTAATGCACCTCAAGTCTCATGTGGGCCCCTCCTGCTAACCCCGTCCTCCCCTTCGTCCAGCTCCATTCTAGCCCTGCCCCGCTCCCTGCTGCAGATCCCGTCCAGAGCGCCCCACACCCTCTGCCTTTGTCAATGCACCTCTCTCCTGACCACATAACCACCCCCTGCCCGCCCTTCCACCCACTACTCTAATCCCAGACCTCTCCCGAGCCAGGCCCCACAGGCCGGCAGGCAGGGAACTACCCCAAGCAAACCTAAACCCCTCCTGTGAGATGGTGCGGAGAGCTTAGCCCTTTTCCCAGCATTAAAGCCTTTCCCGGCTATTAAAAATCCCCAGGTCCCAATCCGTTCTCAAGGGTGCTTAAAACATTCTTTAAAACCCCACTATAAAAGCTTCGATCCCTTCCAACAGCAGCTGGGAATGAGCTAGTCCCACGCACAGCAGAGATGGCACCAAGCCGGGGGTCCAAATGGGCAGTGAGGGGACCACAGGGAAGAGCGAACTGACCAGTGCGGGATTAAGGCTCAGTCAGGTCAGGGGGTGCCCAGAGTGAACAGATCCAGAAATTCCGCTTTTCCTTGGAGACGCCCACAGGGATTTTCCCGATTTGCCAGCTTCCTTCTCTCCACCCCCGGGGCAGAAGGGGGGGCATCCTGGCTCAGGACGAGGTGGGTCAGATGCAGAGGTCGACAATTGCCAGGCAGCATGCAGATCTGGTCAGGAGACCCAGCGATGGAGCTGCTGCCGGAGCCCCTTGCAAGGAGCCCCAGTGCAGTGCCGGGACTCGGAAGCCGTCTTTGGGAGCGGGTCATTCCCCAGCGGTGCTCCAAGCACCCTGCTGGTGCCAGGCTGGGGTCAGCCCTGAGCGCGGCACTGGGGTGATCTTCGGGCAGCACACAATCCCTCTCCGTATTTCGGTACCGGCCGGCAGATCCCAGCTCTGCTGAACGCCGAGGTGTGGAGAGGGGCCTGCAGCCGCCTGCAGAGGGAAGGAGACCCCAGGCACCCAGGAGGGGCAGAGGCCAGCAGCAGGATGCAGGTGGCAGGATCCCTCTCGCACATCCAGGCTCTGGGGCTGCTGAACGGGCTGCGGGACAGACTGGAATGATCCCGTTGAGTCTCTCAGCTCGGGGTCCTCCCCGTGGCTGGCAAGGCCGTGTCCTGAAGCACTGCCTGGCCACGCCCCGGTCAGCAGAAAGCCTTATGCATCATGGAAACCCAGCATGGGGCTGGACGGGAACGACGCCCCCTAGCCGTGGGAGCTGGCAGTTCACAAAGCCCCAGCTGAGACGCCGTCACCCCAGAGTCCTGGAAACTGGAGCACACACAGGCCAGGCCGCTCCCAGCTCTTCACAGCCAGGGAGAGGGGCTGGGGCCTGGGCCCGGCAGGGAGCCTGACAGTCGCCCTGGCTCCGGCCTTTCCAGTGACTAGGTCGGGCCGTTCAGGAATCTTCTCCTGCTCCAGAGCTTCACCGTCAGGTCACTGGGGAAGGAAGAGAGAGAGGAAGTGAGGCCGGGGGCTGCCCCCACCCCAGCTGGGAGAGGCAGCACAGCGAGTACAATCAGCTACGGGCCACGCCCTGCCCCCAACTCCCCCGCCCCCAAATGCATCACGCTGCAGCCCAGGAGAGCAAGGCTGCTGTGCCCCAGGCGGGCGGGCACCGGCACAAGGAGGGAGCAGATGCGCCCAGCTGCCCGCCAGCGGGATAATCCCCCAGAGCGCCAGTAACGGGGCACTCGGCCAGAGCGCAGGCTCAGCCAGTGGCACCTCACTGGCAGTGGCCAGTGATGCAGTGGGGGGTGGGGATGGGGCGGGGATCACCCCAGCAGTGGCCCAGGAGGAGCAGTAGTCAGATGGGCAAACCCCATGCAGCACCGAGCCGGCCGCTGGATCCAATCACCTGGGGGGCAGGAGGGGCGAAGAGGACAGTCTCCTCTTGCAAAGAGCTCTACATGGGGGGAAAATCCAAAAGAATCTCATACCGTTAAGGAGCAGCTGAGACCAGAGCGGAGAGAGAAGAGACAGAGAGAGAAAAGGAGAGAGAGCCGGAGAGGGGGTGAGAGCCAGAGAGAGCAGGAGGAGCGTCAAGGCAGGCTAGTGGCACGCCCCTTTATGGCAAGGACGCAGCGAGGAAGGCAGGGGGTGAGCCCCGGCACGTAAGTCCATAGCTTTACCCGGCAGTCACTGCGGCACAGAGAGAAACAGGGGGGAAGAGAGGAAGAGAAGGGAAAGGAGAAAAGGGACATGGTCGGAAAAGAGGAGATCAGAGACTGTGCCAGCAACATTGTGAGCCCGGGGACCCTCTCTGGGGGCCAGGGCTGTGCCCAGGGGCCGGGGAGCAGAGGGAGGGGGCAGTGGCGCTCTCATTGGAGATGCACAAGGTGCCCTCGAGGAGGAGCTGGTGCCCGGCTGGCAGGAAGCCCGTTCTCTGCGCTGAGGGTGGCAGGGCCAGCAGCACCAGGTCTGGCTAGTCCTGGCACATCGAAGGAGCTGGCAAGAGCATCCCAAAAGCATGGCGGGGCAGGTCAGGACCAGCGCTTGGCATAACGGGATGGGGCAGAAGAGCCTCACTGTGGGGCAAACCGCCTGCAGCCCAGCTCCAGCGCTGTTCCCATCCCTCGCTCCCAGTGCCATTCCAGGCCCTGCCACATGGGGGGAGCAACAGTGGGTTTGGAGAGCTCCTGCAGCTCTGCTGCACTGGGGTGAGTTGGGGGTCAGACCTCCCTGCCCCCCGCCGCAGGGGCCTAGCCCTGCCCACCGCCCTCACCTGGAAGCAGTGAATATGTTCTTGGAATTGGTGCAGATGGCATTGATGGGGCTGTCGTGGCCCTTGATCTCCCCAATGGGTGTGAAGTTCTGGCCCAGTCTCCAAGGCTCCCAGCAGGGACCCTCCCAGCCCCAGGCCCCTCTCCACCATCCCAAGCAGAAGTGGGGACCTCGGGCTCCAGGGCGCAGAGCACGGAGCAATCTCGGGGATACCACATCCCTCAGCACCATGGGCCGTGATCGTGGCCTTGGGCTGGGGCGGGGAGCTGGGCTCACGTGCGGTGTCAGGGGGTGACCGGCTTGTCCACTGAGTCCCTAAGGCAGGGGCGGGGAGAGCTACGGCCCGCAGGCTGGATCCATCCCGTTGGTTAATTTCATCTGCCCGTGGCGCCCTCTCCCACCACCTGCTGCAGGGGAAGCCCCAAGCCTCCGCACCCCCCTGGCGGGTGAGTGGCCCGTGATTGATTTTTTCTGTAGGTCAATGGCCAGTGACAGAGAAAAGGTTCCTCACCCCTGCCCTAAGGGCTGCAGCTGGGAGAGGAGCACTGGGTCCTGCTTTCAGCCACCCTTGGGCGTGATCAGCAGCTGCTGGGGCTGATGTAGTGCAAAGCCCAGTAGCAAACAGGCTAAGCTGCTCCACCCTGGGGTTTGCGCCAGTGCAGCTTCCCCCGGTGCCAGTCCAAATCCACCCCTGCCTCAATCACACAGCTTCCAGCCGGGAGGGAGCGGGCCCCCGCCCAGCCCAGAACGGCTGCTCCCTTTGCCTACGCAGCACCCGTCTGCCTCCCCACAAGAGCTGCCCTCGCCTGGGAGCCCGAGTTAGCCCCGCCCGGACCTGTTGAGCTCCCAGATGTGGACAGAGTTCCCGGTGGCGGCGTAGAGCATGGTGCCGGCGGGGTTGAGTGTGATCTGGTTGATCTGGTGCTCGCCCTGCACGCTGGCGATGGTGCGGGTGGTGGTCCCGGCACAGGCATCCCCGGAGATCACCTGACCCAAAGAGCTAAGCCAAAGAGACAGAAACAGGTGAGCCTCAAGGCAGAGACCCTCGGGAGAGGGAGGGGGCAATTTACACAGTGTGGAATGGAAGATCTAGTCCGTTGTGGACTGGTTAGAAGGCTGGACAGCGTCTGTCCCCAGCCATCTATAGGGTGAAGCAACGCCACTTCCTGGCCACATGCAGTGCCAGTGGTGCCAGGATGAGACCCCCCGCTCAGCCCCACGTCCCCTCAAGCCAGGAGCAACGGCACAGCAAGGGTGACCCAGGCAGCAGTTTTTGGGGGGCGTCCCCAAGGGAGGCGCCTTGCCGAGCAGCCAGCCAGACCCATACCAGCAGGCGTGCCCGCTCCACGCCCAGGGCAGAGCGACACAAACCCCACCCCTGGCCTGGAGTTGATGTTGACAGGCAGCCCAGGCACGTTCCCGCCAGTCAGATTTTAGGCCTGGGGAGGGACTGCAGGCAAAGAGACGTCTCAGTCTGTGGCTGGGCACCAGAGAGAGGGGCTGATTTGCTGGGGTCTCGAAACGGTGCTGGCAGCTGCAGATGGATCATTACCCATCCCTGATCAAAGCAATCGTAGGGTGCACGGTGCCCCCTGAAAAAGACGAGAGGAGCAACTGCCCTCAAGCCACGGAGCCTCCACGAGCCAGGCCAGGCTAGAGCGACCAGCATTGCAGCATTCCTAGACTCAGGGCTGCAGATTGGCCCAGCCCCCTGGCCTTTGCAATGCTGCCCTGGGTGCAGGACGCTGGCAGGGCAGCGCGTCGAGCTTGGCCAGGCCCACAGGGCAGCCTCAGTGCACCAGGTACCTACGTGAGGGTGCGGATGCACTTGGCCAAGTCCTGGATGTCTCACACCTCGATGTAGGAGGTGGAGACGGTGAACACCAGCCCCGAGTGGCTGCAGTACTTTATGGACACCACATTGTTGGGGTGGCCCTTCAGCGAGGCGATTTCCTGGCCTGTCACCAGGTTCCACATTTTGCAGCTCCAATCTGCGGGAGGAGGCAGGAGCATGTGATGCTGCGGGACCTTCCTGTCCTCAGCAGAGGAACCCCACGGCTCCCCCACCCCCACCCCACTGCCTCCCCCTGCTCCAAGGAGTCCCAGGGGTGAGAGGGGAGCTCGGTCCTCGTGGCCCATCCGACCCCTGGCATCCCGGAACTGCCAACGGGGGAGGGTCTATCAGAGCCAGGTGCGAGGTGAACATCTGGCCACTAGGGACTGGGCGGAGGCCCCAGCAACTCACTTCAGGGATGTCACCACACAGCTGTTCAGCCTAATGACTCGTGCAGCATTGCTGCCCTCTGCTGGGGGGACCCAGAACTGCTCCGGCCCGATGTGGTGTTTGGGGCTCTCAGGCAGGCTGGTGCCATCTGAGCAGGAGGCTCCTGTCCTGTCCCCACAGTTCGGGGCGGCTCAGCCCCTCCCCTGGGTAACAGGCTCACTCCCCAGAGATCACACCAGAGCTCAGTAGCCAGCCCGCCCCTGAGGCGCGCACCTTTGGATCCGGAGAAGAGCAGCTCGTCGGTGGCGTCCATGCAGAGAACAGGCTTGGAGTGTCCCTCCGCCACGGAGCTGCACTGCAGCGGGGCCATCCGCGCACTCCTGGCACCGCCCACGGGATTAATGAGGCCCCTTCCATGGGAGAGAGAGAACAAGGGCATCAGCAGGGGGGCGTTGGCTGGGTGACCCAGGACGAAGCCAGATCCCGCCCCGTGAGGCTGCCAGGGCCTGCTAGTGGGGCTCTGGAGCAAAGCAAACCACAGACAGAGGCTGCGGGGCAGCCTGCTCCCCAGACAGGCCCCCCGGGGGCAGATCACACCCCGTTGCTGCTAAGGGCTCAGGGACTCGTGCAGACCCTGCCTTGGCTGGGGGCGGGGGGCAATGAGAGCCCAGCTGGGACTGCTAGGCCCCAGGGCAGAGTGGGGATGGTAGAAGAGGCAGCGAAGGCCCAGCTGGGACCGCCTGCTCTGGGGCCATTCCCGGCGCCAGCCATGGGAGTCACCGTCTGCCATTCACTGCTCTTGGGACTGGGCTCCCTGGAGATTCACCCAGGGCCGGCTCTAGGCACCAGCAAACCAAGCACGTGCTTGGGGCGGCACATTTTCAGGGGCAGCATTCCAGACACCCTTTTTTTTTTTGCTTCCGGCGGCAAAAGCCTAGAGCCGGCCCTGGCAGCAGTAGTACGTCGTGCACGGGGGGCGCCCTGGGGCCGCTGCGGTTCATGCCGTGGGGGAGCAGCACCCACACCTTGTGGCTGGGCCGGGCAGGCCCTGAGCGGGGGACACTCGGGCTGGGGGCCGCCCTGCCTGCAGATGCCACAGGGTGGCCAGAAGCAGCAGCAGCAGCAGTGCGGCCATAGAGGGTGGGGCGCTGCCGTGTGGGGCCCGCGTCCCGCTCTCCGGGGCTCCGCTCCCTCTGGGGCTATCCTGCCCTGGCTCCTCAGCCCCCTGCCAGGGCGGTCCCCCAGCTCTGCCCTCCCGGGTCCCGGCTGGTCCTGGAGGCGGGAGCCCTGGCTGGACGGACCCTGGGCTGAGGCGCGGCCCGGGAGCCCCGCTGCTTACCCCAACCTGACCAGCGCTGGACTGGCTGGAGGTGAGGGGGAAGCGGGCGGAGTCAGCACTGGTGGGGGGGAGCCCAGGGCTGGGGCGGCAGGGGGTGCGTGTGGGGTGGGGTGGGGTGGACGGGGATAGCCCAGCACTGGGGCGGCAGGGGGTGCGGGTGTGGGGGGAAGAGAGAGAGAGACCAGGGCTGGGGCAGCGGGGGGGGGGGGGGGGGGAGGGCACTGGTGGCGGGGGTGAGAGCCCAGGGCTGGTGTGGGGGCAGCCAAAATTTTTTTTGCTTGGGGCGGCAAAAAACCTAGAGCCGGCCCTGGATTCACCCTCCCACCCGCTCCTTGCCCCGCGAGGCTCTTATTTGTCCAGCACGGAGCCCTGGCTCTGGTTGCTGGTGAGGCGGGAGAAGACGTCGCGGTCATTGCGTGGCCTGGTGGGAGGGGACAAGGGAGGCGTGAAGCCAACGTCCGAAGTCCTGAGCCGGGGTGTTCAGAAAGAGACCCAGGATTACAAGCCTGGGCCAGTTAGCTACCCCCTGCCCCGCACCTCCACTCAGCACAGGGAGGCCTGCAGTGCCAGCCCATGGTACAGCTGGATCCAGCTCCTGTGTAAGGGAAGTCAGCGGTTTTTTTACAAGAGCTGGAAACTGACATTGCATAAGCCAGGAACTCCTAATCGACACTTAGGTTCTTCCAGGAGACCGACCCATCTAGTGCAGAGAACGGGGGGGACAGAAAGGCTGAGCTGAAGCTAGATTCGTGCTCTCCAGGATGCCGGGGCGCCCTCATGCTCTAGCTGAAGACGGCCTGGGAGCTCCTAGCATTGCCCTCCTGCCGTTTGTCTCTGGGAGTCCTCACCCCGCAGCCTGGCCTGTCTGTTCTCAGGGGCCGTGTGCTGCCAGGTGCACAACCCCAGCGCGGAGTCCCTTGTTTAATGCCAGGGTACGGCAACTGGGAAGGAAATGTACTGCCATGCCAAGCCTGGGATAAGGCCCTGGGGCACCTGGCATGTCAGTACCCAGCGGGGCCAAGAGCCAAGCTCACCCTGGAGCCATCTGTAAGGTGCTGAGTCTGTCCTGTGCTGGGCTCCAGCAAGCCAGGAACTGGCCTCATGACTCCCAGAGCAGGTATATCAGTCTCACAGCAGCAGCTCAGTCTGCTCAACATCACTCCTGGGCCAGGAACTCATTCCTGCCTGACATAGGCAACAGGCTGAGCCTGCTCCAGCCCTGTTCCTACTCCTACTCCAGCCCTGGTCTCGCTCCAGCCCTGTTCCTAGTCCTACTCCAGCCCTGGTCTCGCTCCAGCCTCGCACCATCCACCCCCTGGCCGCCTGAGTCCAGCTCCAACCACTAGGCCTGACCACCTCCATCACCTTTGCTGACACCATCACTTCCATAGGAAATGGCACTGAGGTTGCCGGGGGAACAGGCATTCTCAGGGTGCCAGGAGCCATTGTTCTATTTACCAGGACAGTCTGATGCCAGGACAGTCCCCCTGAGCACTGGAGAGGACTAGGGCTGCATTAGGACACCTGAAGTGCAGCTGCTGGAGAGTCAGCAGAACCGCCTGGAGACAGCCACGCTTGCCTCCCAGCCCGGGAAGCCCAGAGACCCAGAGCGTAGACGTCTCTCAGAGCATCTCTGCCAGCAGGAGATATTGGGTGAGGAAAGGTGCTCCCCCGCCCCCGGGCAGGGGCCATTCAGGAGACCCAGCATGGGGGGAATCGGACTGTGTCTGTACAATGTCTAGCACTGCAGGGCCCTGATCCAGGACTGAGCCCTCTGTCACTGCCGAAATACAAAGGAGAACAGCAGGGCTGGAGGATTTACAGGCTCCGTGTGAGGAGGGCTGGTTGGGTTGAGCCAGCAGTGAGTCCCCAGTAACACAGAGCTGCGCTAGTGATGGAAGATCTATTTTGTCTTCCCTACTTAGCACAATTCAAAACTTAGCACCGACCAGCTGCAAGGATCCTGGCGGGCCCTGGTATGGTTGTAGCAGCAGACTCAATGCTCTGTTTGGCCTCGGGCAAGCCCCTTATTCCCGCTGTGCCGCGGTTCCCTGTCTATACACTGGGGGTAGCAGCCAGGCCCTGCCCTGCAGGGAGCGGTTAGAATAAATGCAATCGAGGTTGGGCAGTGCTTGGATGCCACGGGGATGAGGGCCAGGATGGTGCCTAAGACAGACCAAAAGCAAGGGGGAGCTACAGAGCCAGTGGTGAAAGGGGTTTGGCCTTTGACAATCTGCTCTGGGTGCCTGGGCTGTCAGACCCCAGCCAGACACTGGCATTGCCAGACCTCCCTGATCTATGGTGCTGCTGCTCTCCCTGCTTCTAGGAGTCACTGCCTCCCCCTGGGCCAAGACCCCCGCAGCAATCATCTCCTGGGGCTGCCGTGGCACTGAGCGGCTAGCAAGGCCTGAGACTCAGCTGCGGGGGGGGTGTGAGGCTGCTCTTAAAGCAGCTTGTGCGTTGTTGCCACGGTGGGAGGGGAAGCAGAGATGGGGCCGTTTTACATCCCTCGGCCAAGGCGCTTGGCAGCTTGGGCAGGTGCAAAGAGCCGCCCTGGGAGCTGGGAGCTGGGGGTAGGGAGAGTTTGGGAACCCCCATTCTGCGCTGTCACGAGGAGGAGGAGCCAGGATGGAACTGATTCTCCCACTCGAGGATCCGGAGACCCCCTGGCTCCAGCTGCATGGACGCGGGGAGGGGCTCTGGCCTGGGGTCTGCAGGAGCTGGTACTAGACGAGCCCAGTGGTCCCCTCCGGCCTAACGTCTGTGACTGTGGGGAGCGGAAGGTCCTCTGACGGTACCTCCCATAAGGCTTTATGGGAATATGACATAACTGGAATATGTTTTGTGCTGCCTGTGCCATGTAACATATCTCTGTAAAGGTTATGGTCTACTAGATCTATTCATCCTATTTGTACACATATATCAGTTTGTACTTGAGGTTAAGAATATTGGCCGTATACTTGCTTGATTTCTAAGTAAGCTTTGTGAAGCATTTAGTCAGCTTCTTTAGGAAGGAATTCGCAAGGTTAAGTACCCGATCAGGAAGCACTTGGGGAACAATGCATCGTGGAATGCTCCAATCCAATACCATGTGGACAATGGCTTCTGCCTGTAAAGACTGTGAGTCATGCAAGGACATGTGACTTGCCCAGGTGACTCCAGAACTCCATCTTGGAGCTGGACTTTGCATAGGAGTGAGGAGGGGGTTCTCCACCCACAAGAGAAAGTCTATTTAACCCCCTAAGAGACCCCTCCATTTGGTCTTCAGCTGGATAAAGAGGGAGCCTCCCCACCCCCCAGGATACTTGGAAGAAACTGGAACAAAGGGGTGTGAGTGATTGCTGGACCCAGGCTAAAAGGAGATTAGTCTGTAAAAGGGAGCATTCTGAAACTGGTGAGGATCTTATCTGTATTCAGTGTTTGAGTAGACATAGATTTGTGCATTTTATTTTATTTTGCTTTGTGACTTACTTTGTTCTGTCTGTTACTACTTGGAACCACTTAAATCCTACTTTCTGTATTTAATAAAATCACTTTTTACTTATTAATTAACTCAGAGTATGTATTAATACCTGGGGGAGCAAACAACTGTGCATATCTCTCTATCAGTGTTCTAGAGGGCGAACAATTTATGAGTTTACCCTGTATAAGCTTTATACTGGGTAAAACGGATTTATTTGGGTTTAGACCCCATTGGGAGCTGGGCATCTGAGTGCTAAAGACAAGCACACTTCTGTGAGCTGTTTTCAGGTAAACCTGCAGCTTTGGGGCAAGTAATTCAGACCCTGGGTCTTTGTTGGAGCAGATGGGAGTGTCTGGCTCAGCAACACAGGGAGCTGGAGCCCTGAGCTGGCAGGGAAAACAGGAGCAGAGGTAATCTTAGCACATCAGGTGGCAGCTCCTGGAGGGTTTCTGTGATCCAACCCGTCATAGATCCCTCCCATGACCCCGGTGGGGAAGGACAGGCTCTAAAGCCCCGGCCAGGCCAGAACTAGTCTGGGCTGGGGCATCCCATGGCTGGGCAGTCACACATTGGCTGGCTTGTGACTTGCCTGCTCATTGTGACACGCCCCCTGCTGGCTGGCACAGCCTCATCCCCTCACTGCCAGGCTTGGCTCTGGCAGAGCGAGAGCTGGCACGTGTTGCTGGGAAAGCTGATCCAGCCATTTCAGCTCCGCCACTAGCAGCAGAAAGTGGGTGGCCCATATACACGCCGGCTTCTGCCCACTTCTGACTCCAGGTAGGAGAATCTTCTGTTGACTGCCTCTGCTTATCCATTGCATCGCCAGCCACACCAAGCCTTCCCCAAGCTCCTGGCTGGGCGGCACACATCTACCAAGTGCCCCGGTGCCGGCTGTCTAGCCTGGTGCCAGTGAGGAAGTGGGCAGCGGCATGCGCACAGGAGGGAGTCTGGGGTGGCCAGACAGCAGGGGTCACACCAGTCAAGCCCGGAGGGGACGGAGACAGGGAGGAGGGTTTGGCGGGGCTGGTGGCAGGGCACGGGAAGGCAGCACAGGCTGGTAGATGAGGCATTGGGCTGGGATTCAGAAGAGCTGTGTACAGTTCCCAGCTCTGCTGTAAGTTTTCTGTGTGAGATCAGGTGAGTCCCTGTCGCTCTGGGCCTCAGCAAACTAGGGAGAGCAGGTCCCTGCTCCATGGCGGGGTTGGGGGGGGTTGAGAGGTTAAATACAACAACACCCGCGTGCTCAGCCACTGCCATGATGGGGCCAGGTAAGGGTCCAGACAGGGAGGTAGCTGGTGGCCAACATGGGCCATGTGGGGGTGATTAAAGGCAAATGGGAAGAAGCATGAGAGGTGTGTGTCATGGAGTCCCCGGACAATGCTCTGGAGCTGCTCCCTATGAAGCCAGTCAGGACTCTGGTGAAGTCTCCTCTCTGTGAGCAGACTGTCTTCTGGGTCAGAAGCTCAAAGGGCTTCCACCTTCCTGGGTCTGACCTTGGAGCATTCAGCATCCTCTGCCCCTCCTTGCGTTTCCCACAGTGAGTCCACCCAGGCGGGGTCCTGGGGAAGCCAGGGGGTCCTGCACCCTCACTTCGCAGTCAGACGTGACTCTTAGCCAGCCAGTAAAACAGAGGTTTATTAGATGATAGGAACACGGTCTAAAACAGCTTGTAGGTACAGAGAACAGGACCCCTCAGCTGGGTCCATTTTGGGGGCAGTGAGCCAGACACCCACATCTGCACTTCACTCCTCGTCCCCAGCCAGCTCCAAACAAACTCTCCAGCCCCTCCTCTCTGGCCTTTGTCTCTTTCCCCGGCCAGGAGGTCACCTGATCTCTTTGTTCTCCAACACCTTTAGCTATCCCCTTGCAGGGGGGAAGGGCCCCGGCCATTAGTTGCCAGGAGACAGAGTGTCGGCCATTTATGCACACTGGCCTTTATCCCCCCACCTAGAGACTTAAGAAATGCATAGGGAAAACTGGGGCACCCCTACAGTATTCAGAGGAAACATTAAGAACAGTCCCACTTCGTCACAGTGAGGGAGTTGGAGAGTCTGTGGGAAGCCCTCTCTCTTGTGAAATCAACCACCCCAAGGTGCGGGCCGCTCCAGATCGGGGGAAGGGCCCAGCTGTGAATTTGGAGCCAGATCCTAGTTTGGATCTGAATCCACCGGCGCTGCGGAGCGTTCAGCTGTAGGGAGCTAGCTCCCACCCGTGCCAGATCACAAAGTGCCACTTCAGCCAGCCGCCTGCCAGGCTCTGGCAGCGCCCTGTGTGGAGCTGCAGCTGGGCCCTCCAGAGCCAAGCTGCTGCTCCTCCTCTCTGCTGGCCAGCCAGCCGCAGCGCCTCAGCACCTGCCCGCTCAGCCCCACCTCAGTGCTCCTGCCTCCCCAATTTCCTCCCTGGCGCTGCACCTCGCCCCCTGCACCTGGCATGTCAATACCCAGCGGGGCCGGGAGCCAAGCGCCCCGGGAGCCAGTTCCAGGTGGCACCCCGGAAGGAACCCATCGCAATACTGATCTAACTTATTTCAATAACAATTAATTTATGCTAAATAGAGATAATCGTGATGTAAATAGAATTAAGAGAGTCTGCATTGTGATTTGAAGTAGTTTAATTAAATCAGTTTTAAATTAATTGAAAGTTAAACTGGTGCAATTTTGAATCTAGACAGAATCTTGGAATACCCTAGAAGTTGCTCTAACTTATGGTAGCTGGTTATCCCCATGAGCCAATACACCAACTGAGATGCTTAACCCATCCTCTCTTGCTCCTGACACACTCCATACACTGGCAGGGGGCAGTTGACGCAGGACCTGGCTATGCCAGCTTTATACAAGCTGAGAGTTGCCCCTGCCCACTGGGAATCCTCTAAGGCCAGGCTCCACTCATTTGAATCAAATTTCTCAAAGAAGTTGGGTTGCAAAGAGAAAATCTGGCTCTTTGTACCAGAGCAGGTTGAAAAATCTGATTTATTTTCTGCAAAAAAAATTCAAAGGAAATGAACATTGTTTCTTTTAACATTTTCACTGAATTTTTCAGGATTTCAGAAAAACACAAAAAACCCCAAACTGAAAGTATTTTGTCAAACAACAACAAAAATTAGGTTTTCAGGCTTTTGGGAGTTTCTCACCAAAACCTGAAAAACTTTGACAAAAATGGAAACTGTCTCATAAAAATGTCAATTTTTTTAAAAGCTGATGTGACGAAGTGGGGGGTTTTCTTGTTTTCTGTGGAGTTTTCAATGGTTTGCATGCGGAGGGGGTGGGACTCAGTTTCCCTGGGTGTTACTGAGGTGAGGAGAGAGGGAGTGTGTTTTGCACAGGACCGGAGAGAGGACTTAGGGATCCAGCCGATAGCCGGGAGGATGGACACCCCAGAGACCAGTGACCTGGCAACCCGGAGGCCCAGCCGGTTCTGGCCAGTGGGCGGACAATGGGCTGCAGAGTGAGGACCCAGTGACCTAACCAGCCGGTTCCAGCCAGAGGACAGAAGCGAGGAGAGGAGGCCCCGGTTTACGACCCTGTTTACCTGGAGAGAAGACAATGGACAGAGGCGGGGCCTGGGGCCGGTGATCTCAGATGCCCAGCTGGGAGAAGGAGGGCTCTGGGCTGGAGAGGGGGAGCAGGCAGAGCCCACCTGGAGGCAGAGAGACTGGGATGTGCTGGGCTGAGGGAGGCCAGGCCTGAGGCCCTGAGAGTTTCCTGTGCTGTGTTCAACTCTCAATAAATCCTCCTGTTTTATGCTGGCTGAGAGTCACTCCGGTCTAGAGAACAGGGTTGCATCAACCCCTTCGGGGGTGGAGGCCCCGGGGGTCCAGAGCGAGTGGACTCCCTGAGGGCGCCCACAGCAGAGACAGATGTGCTAAGGCTCAGATAGGTGCGGCTCCAGGAGGTGGAGGGGCCTGACCCCGAGAGAGAGTGGACCCCCGAGAAGGGCTGTCGCACTGAAAGGGGCACCCCCCACGGACCGCATGGGGCCAAGAGTGGGCACGATCTGTGAGTCCGTGACAGCCACTTTGTGGGAAAAATATGTTAATGACAAAATGTTTAACCATCTCTACTTTATATGCTCAGGACACAATGTGACACACCTGGGATCAGGGGGATCTGAACTGTTCGGCATGGAAAGGGCTGATGGAAATCACAGGAGGGATGTGTACATATAAGTGCAAAATTAAACATTCCCACTGTTGATTATTTATACAATTTGGACTTTGCTCTTGGCAGATATTTGAGTTTAACAGTAATTTTCAGTTTTGGGGTGAAATTCACCTTTATCTAGAGGTCTAGGCATCACTTAAACACACTTTAGTCTAATTTGCTACATGTTCTTATAACGCACAGATCACCATAGTAATTACACTCATAGGGTCTAACGTAGTCTGTGTTCTCTAGAGCTCTACGCTGGGTGCCAATCTGTACCCTTTGATATGATTTAAAGTGAATTTAGTAATGCTGTATTACACCACCGTGGGTTCGGCTCGGGTGGCTAGTTTCAAGCTCAACAGAGTGAAAGTCACCTCTGCTACTTGCTTCTGATTTAGAATCTCTAGGAACACAAAGACCAAGGATAATGACCACACAGACATTCACAAGTACAAGGTCTAGACTGTTTTCCAAGTTTTATTAAAGTTACAGTTAAAGTTATGATTACCTAAGCATATAGAAATTCTATACACACCTATGCACAAGTTACATATATAGCCATACACACATCCTTAATGATATTCTTAAGGTCTGATGGCTGCCTTGCCAACTGATCATCAGTAGAGGGATGGTTCCTCCTGGAGTTTCCCATAGGGAGCTCAATTTTCCTAATCTGGGCACCCTCTTTTTAAAGTGTGATTCTGATTATACATTATTAGGATTTACACACATAGTGAACCCTGTGGTTAGGGCATGTGTTAGAAAAATGTGACTAACACTATTACTGTTACTGTTAATTTTTTGGCATATCACCCATTAGTACATCTTTTCCTGTAATCTTGTGGCATAGGGTCATTCTTTGGTCACTTATTTATGTCAAGCATTTCTTAAACCTAGCATGGCTAAGCTAAAAGCGTTTCAGCCCTACTTACTTAGATACCTAATACAAAATTATCCCTCCTAACTGCTGATCAATCTTGTACTTTTATAATCCTACAACGTAACTCTATTGAACATACAATGATTATATATGACATAACATGTTAGTTAATCATAATATCACATAATAAATGAACAATAAACTAAAATCATTGGCTACAAGACTTAGAAGCTAGCTTGGAGACTGTAAAAAATGATATTAATATACAAGTATCACTTTTCACAGCAGCAGACTTACTAGCTAGCAAGTCTAAAAAAAAAAGCAACCAAAAAAGCAAAAGAAACAACAACAACAAAAAAGACAAGAACATGCAAACACCTTATTTGTGTTTCTATTCGGTTTAGGTCCAGTAAAGAATAGACACAACTGTCCATTATTTTTATTATTGAGTCTGCAAAAAAAAACAAAAAAACCCTATATAAATAAATTCCAATGATCTGGATGTGTATATGTGCATATTTATTTGTTTTTCCTAAAGTTAATTAAGTATTTTAGGAAAAATTATCAGAGCAACCACCAGCAAGAGTTGGTGGCTGCACTCTGAGGGCACCAAAAAATTTGTTCTGAGAACCACTGGACTAGCTGATCACAATGGCCCCTTTTGGGCTTGGAATCTATGACTTTCCAGGCTGGGCAGCTCCCTGTCTACACTGTGAATTCCCCAGGAAACTCAGATCGCCTAAGCAGGTCCGCTTTACTTTTTTCCTCAAAGCACAGTGTCAAAGGTTGGGTCCAGAGGTGCGAAGTTGCCTTCACCTTTTCCCAAATATTTCCTACGAATCCTACTTAAATTTGTTTGTCTAGGACATTGTTTCAAAGAGTCCTTTGAAGCTCATAACATTTCCTAGGGTAAACGTTTAGCCATGTTTCCTCCCTAGAGATGTTCTATACAATCCCACAATTTTACATACACATTTGCATTTTTAATATAATGAACTCCTAAGATACTGAATGTTAATTCAATAAGGTTTAACTTCATTCAATAAGGTTGGACCAGGATATTTAAGGAAATTGCCATATCTGTCACACTGACAGCCAAAGTCCTTTTTGAAAACACAATTACTGCAGAATTATAGAGATTTTTGCAAACAGAGATAAGAAAACAACTAAGATGCAACAGATGTGGGAACCACTGACAACCAGGAGAGCAAATTTTAATAAAACAAGATTTAAAACCATGGTCTCTCTCCTATATCAAAGTCACCCCGCGAAAGGCCTGAAACTGGAAACACTTAACACGAAGCATAGTGCTTATTACCATGAGTAGTTAGCTCCATTGTTCAGCAAGAGTTCGATCCTGCACAATAGACTGAAATCAATGGGCCTACCCCTATGTTTAAAGTTAAGGATGTGCTTAAGTGTTTTGCTGGATCAGGCCAGAATGCTAAGCATCTGGTAGGCTCACACCCCCATAGGCTCTGCAAAGTGATTGTTGGTCAAATAGATCTGTAACAGGGAAGTTAAATGTCAATTCTGGCCACCAGAGGGAGCTCATAATGTACAATACAGTAGAACCTCAGAGTTACAAACACCTTCCGAATGGAGGTTCTTCCTAACTCTAAAATGTTCATAACTCTGAACAAAACATTACGGCTGTTCTTTCAAAAGTTTACAACTGAACATCGACTTAATACAGCTTTGAAACTTTACTGTGCAGAAGAAAAATGCTGCTTTTAACCATCTTAATTTAAATGAAACAAGCACAGAAACAGTTTCCTTACCTTGTCAAATCTTTTTTTTTAAACTTTCCCTTTTTTTTAGTAGTTTACGTTTAACATGGTAATATATTTCAATTTTAAGTAATTTCTCTTGCTTCTTTTTTAGTGTTAGTTATCCATGAAATAAAAAAGCCAACATAAAGGCCCACCAATTTAAAAGTCCATTCAAATAGCACTAAAAAAATGCTGCAGCAAAACGTACCGACACTAGTCTTTATAATGACAATTAAAAAAAAAAAAGTTTCTAAACTTAACTTTCCTGCTTAACTTTACAGCATAAACTATGTAGACTTGAAAAAATCTTTAATGGTACTTTGCTTGAGGTTGCTAACAAGCTTTTTTGCTGCCAAGGTGCGTAGCTTGTGAAGCATCATTAGGTTAATCGGTGTGGCTTCAGGCTGTTGTTCAAGCCATTGAAGACAGGCAGTGAAGCACTCTTCTGCTTGCATGTGTGGGATCTTCTTGGCGTTCTCCCCCTCCTTGTCGCTGTCACTGTCCGGTTGTGCTGTTTCTCGTACCAATTCAATTATCTCATGGTCGCTAAGAATAGGGTGCCCGTTCTCATGTTTATCTGCGTTTAGCCATTCCTCCTGTTCCTCCGTGGTGATATCCAAAAGCTGTTGCTCTTCAGAAAAATCTAGTTGATTTATTTCCATCTGCTCATTGTTTTCCAAATTATCTGGTTCAGTGTTATCAATACACCGCCAAAGTGTATTCCATGAGCGTCTCAAAGACTCAGAGCTAATCTCACTCCAGGATTCGGCACACATGTAGACAGCATCTTTGATTGTCAGCTGTTTACAAAAATCTGTGTAAGATTCAAATTGCATTGATCCCAGTAATAATCGCTGTAAGAGGTTTCGCTTGTATCGACATTTCATGTTTTCCAGAATGCTTCGGTCCATTGGCTGAATGAGGCTGGTGACATTTCGTGGCAAAAACAAACAACGAATGCTTCCATCTTCTGTCAATAGATTTTCAATGGCAGGATGAGATGGAGCATTGTCCATCAGTAGCACAGCTCGGGTAGGTAACGATTTTGAGGTAAGGTAGTCTTTCACAAGCGGAACAAAGTGTTTAAAAAACCAGTCGGAGAAAATGCCTTTATCCATCCAAGCACAGCGCTGGCTGTAGTAATGGACAGGTAGAGCTGACATAGTGACGTTTGCAAAGCAGCAAGGTTTCGCCTTTTTATGAATGAACACCAATGGGAGACGGAAATCCCCGCTTGCATTAGCAGTAGCCATCAGCGTGACCCGATCTTTACTGGATTTGAAATTCTTCGCCTGTTTTTCTGAATTGTCTGCCAGAGTCTTGTTTGGAAGCAGGCGCCAATACAAGCCCGTCTCGTCGCAGTTAAACACTTGGTCCCGGGTAAGTTCGTGCTGTTCAATAAATGATTTGAAAATGTTTTTAAATACACCTGCAGCATTCCAGTCACTTGTTAGAAACTCTTCTTGCATCCTCAACTGCCGTATTCCATGCCGATTTTTGAACCGACAAAGCCACCCTGTGCTTGCTTTAAAATGGTTCTCACCTTTGTCTGGATACATTTCTCGGTAGAGTAACTTTGCCTTCTCGGTAACCATGACACCACTTATAGGAGTGCCTTTTGATCTCTCTTGTGCAAACCACAGATGCATTGCCTTATCAAAAGCATCATCAGCAGCTTTGCGTACAATACACCTGCTTTTTACTGTTCCGTTGTCTTTGGCTTCTTTTGCAAATTGCTTTATTTTTTCCTGGCTTTTCCGAATATCGGTGATGGTTGATTTCCCGATACCATATTCTACTGCTATGTTGCTGAGGCTAACACCACTGTCGAGTTTTTTTAATATTTCTAGTTTTGTGTCAATTGAAAGTGTGACACGTTTGCGCTTCCTACTGCTTGCCATTTTGCTTAGTCACACAGTATTTGCTTTCCCACCCCCCTCTGGTGCTGCCTGATTGCGTAATTCCGGTTCCAAATGAGGTGTGTGGACCAGTTGACAAGTTAGTTTGTAACTCTGGTGTTCGTGTCGGCGAGGTTCTATTGTATATGTAACAGAAACATACTGAAACTATTGAATAAAATGTAGTCACAGACTCCTAATGGAAAACTGAAAAATATTCTGTTTTGAAACAATTCAGCTCTGATCTAATATGTTCTGTTTTCTTTTTTTCCGTCTCTACTTGTTGTTGTTCATGAAAATAGGAACTTTGTTACTTAAAAATTAATCTGCTGCTCCTTCTTTCTCAGTTTGTAACCTTAAAAATATTTCCACTACAAACAGATGTGATGTATCAAAGGGAGTGTACTGAATTCGGAATAAGGTGCATGAGTGGGTTAATTTCTAAACAATGAAGTTCCTCCTTTCAATCAAAAGTTCCTACTGATCAAACAGAAGACAAAAAGAAAGAACATGTTATATTAAGTTATTACAATTCATTATTGAGTAATTAAAAACTGGATCATGATGCACACTTATGAGGAGGCAGAGGAAAGTTTGTATGTGCGCCTTTAGGCACTGATCCTGCAAACAGTTATACACATGCTTATCTTTAAGCATGTGAATATATCCATTGGTTTCAATGGGACCACTCATGTAAAGTTAGGCAAGCATTTGCAGTTCGGCATCAACACTTCCGGCCTTTTGAATGCTTTAGGCCCTAATCCCACAAATTTCAGTGGGCCCAGTAATGTGCTTAAAGTGCCGTCTGTGTGTATGTCTTTGCAGTCTCAAGGCCTAACTGTGCAGCCTTAACAGATGTTCTTTTTTACATACATTTTAAAATCTATTTCTTTGAATCGCACTTAGAAAATCCACAATTGGGGACTGTTTCGGCAAGACACCCCCAGGAGGCAAAATACGATGCCATGGTGTAACAGACGCCTAGGGCTGCTAACGTTGTAGTGCAAAAATATGGGGCAGTTTTCTTAGCACCCCTGCCCTACCCCTCCTCCAGAAATGATCACTGTCATCACCATTAGTAGCAATAATACGCAGTACTCACCTGCATTTACAGGGTATTTCTTGCTGCTTTTTGCAGCACTCAGCAACTCCTGATCTTGCTGTACAGAGATGCAGAAACAAGGGACAACCCTTGGCATGAGGGGCTGTTAGCCAGCCTAAAGCCCCATGTTTGGAACAGCCTCAGCTTTGCATGCCTGGGACCTGGCTTTCCCCACGCCCAACGCTGGGGAAAGTGATTGACTGTATATCCCCTGCTGGGATGTGGGTCATGAATTACTGCGGGGGGGAACTGGATTCAACAGGAGCTGCAGAGGAAGACGGAAGTGATGCGTCTGCCCAGCCCGCAAGAAGGGGAAAGTGCTTCCAGTTCCGGAGGCTGCAGTCTCGCTGCTCTTTCCGCTTGGAATTCTGGGAGTTGTAGTCCGAAGGGGGCTGTGCGCGACCGGGCGGAAACGACAGGCGCGGCTCCTGGGCGCGGAGGAGTCTGGGAGTTGTAGTCCACGCAGGGCCGGCGTCGGAGGGCCTGGGGGAACTACGTGTCCCATGGTGCTTCCGGGCGGCGGCGCCTGCGCGGTGCGGCCGAGGAGTAGTAAACATGGCGCCGGGGGCGCTGCGCTCTCCTCCGGGGTGAAGCTCGCTGCGGTCCCTGCTCCTCAGTGCGGCGGCGATGTCGGAGCCGGGGCACCTGGGGGTGAAGCGGGCCGAGTCGGCGCGGCTGCGGCGGGCCGAGCAGCTGCGGCGCTGGAAGGGTTCGCTGACCGAGCTGGAGCCGGTGGGCGCCCGGGGCCAGCACCGCGGCGGGGGGGCCCCCCGCGTCCGCTTCGAAGAGGGCGCCGTGTTCCTGGCCGCCTGCTCCAGCGGGGACGCCGAGGAGGTGAAGCGCCTGCTGGCCCGCGGCGCCCGCATCAACACGGCCAACGTGGACGGGCTGACAGCGCTGCACCAGGTACCGGGACCGGACCCCCTCCCCGCGCCCTGTCCTGACACCCCCCGGTTCCGGACAGCGGTCCGGACTGCCCCCAGGGACAGGATCCCCTCCCCGCGCCCGGTCCTGACACCCCCCGGGTCTGGACACCGGTCCGGACTGCCCCCTGGGACCGGATCCCCTCCCCGCGCCCTGTCCTGACACCCCCTCGGCCCGGACACCAGTCCGGACTGCCCCCAGGGACAGGACCCCCTCCCCGCGCCCGGTCCTGACACCCCCTCGGCCCGGACACCGGTCCGAACTGTTCCCCGCGCCCGGTCCTGACACCCCCTGGCCCGGACACCGGTCTGGACTGCCCCCTGGGACCGGACCCCCTCCCCGTGCCCGATCCGGACTGCCCCCTGGGACTGGACCCCCGTGCCCGGTTCTGACACCCCCCCGGCCCGGACTGCCCCCTGAGACTGGACCCCCCCGCCCAATCCCCATGAAACTGACATCCTGGCAATGGACCCCCATCTCCCCGGGAGAACCTCTCTCCGAGACCCCCATGGGACTGACACTAGCGAGACCTTCTCTCCTGGGCTGTCACTCCCCCGGGGCTGGGACCCCTCGGATCTCTCCCAGGACTGGCACCTCCAGGGGGCCTTCCCTCTGCACCCTCACCTCCTGAATGATTCTCCCTCTGTGATTGGGACCCCCAGGGGACTTTCTCTCCCAGACTGCTCTGAACTTACCCCCATGGGGCCACCCCACACTGATCTCCCCACCCATCCCCAGGGCTGTCATCTCCTTCCCCGGTAGGTGGTCTGTTCCACTCCCCAGGGGCCAGGACTTCTTGGGCTTGATGCCCACTTTCGTGTGGCTGACTCCTGGGGGACAGGCTGGTTATGCCCTGGGCATTACCAGGTGATGGTGTCTGAGAGGTAACTTCCCCGACAAGGGCAGGGTAATTGCTACCTCTCAATCTCACAGACAGGTACTTGGCTCTTCACAGCCCTATGTCAAGTACCAGCTGTGGAGGTGGGAGGTAGTAAGGGTCAAGGGGTGCTGTCCCATCACCTTCCTGGCTGGGGTGGTGGACACCTTCACCAGGTAATATTCCTGGTAGCTCTTCTCCAGGTAATTGTATCTAAGGACCCCTCATCCCCTGAAACAAAATCTGCCCCATCAACTTCCCGTGTTAAGTAATCTTTGCTGCGCTGCACAATGTAATAACCTTCCTCCAGGCTATTGCCCAGACTAAGATAATCCTCTCCTCTTCCCCCCACCTGGCACCTTACAGTCCCACTCTGGAATAACTACTGATCACTGCCCAGCGCTATGTACAAAGAATCCTCCTCGCTCATCAAATTTCATTCTTCCCCCAATGTAATCTCCTTGCAGCAGGTTACACCCCTACCATGCCACTATTCACTCTCCATGCCTTAGGCTACATTGCCTTCCCTCCCCCAATAACAGCCACATGGGTTTTCTTTCCACCAGTAACAAATAATACTCCCTCCCCAAGAACCCAGGAGGAGAAGAACATAAGACTGTAGAGACTTGGCTCAGTGCACTGTCTTTTCCTCTTGGGTGGGGGTGGGAGGGGGAGGGAATCACTGAGGAGAAAGAAAACAAAGCTTTCAAATATCTTGTCAGTTTCTTGCAGGAGAGGGCAAGATCAGATTGGCCATTGTTTGGGGCAATGCCTATATCTGGGTCTTAAGATGTTGAGGAACAAAGTGAAATAAACAAGGCTTTGGTGTGAGAGAGGTCCATTTTACATATCTGTCCCTGTCAGTACCTACAGAAGGGACCCTATAGCATCTAGTGCAATAACATACGATCTGCTCTGGCTATTTTAAAAATCAGGCAGTTTGATTATTGTAAAATCTCACAAGGAAATAGAGCAGCTAAATGAGCCAAATAGAGTGCTGGGCTGGCTGTCCAATCTTACAGCAGAGAGAGAAATTGACAACTCTGATTTCTTGAAACTTTATATGTAGAAACTGTTTCAGCTCTAGGACTGTGTTTTTCATGTCTAGAAATAACTACTGTACTTGGAAAACTTGGGGGTTGCCATTTTTGCAAGGTCAGAATGGGCTCTTGTCTGCCTCCTCGTATCTACCATGTGGGAGTTGCCCTGATACTTTTGACTTCCAAATTTTTTTTTCTTGGCAACCTTTGCAGAGAACACAAGGTGCCAAAGTCTCAGATAAGCAACATGGATTCTATTAATATAAATCCAAATGTACTGCAAACTACGCAAAAGTAACCTTAGAGGCTAGCCTTAAAATGTCAAAATCTTGGAAATTCAGCATCAAGCCCAATTCATCCCTTAGCTTACGTTGTGCCTATGTAATGCAACGTGTTACATGATATAGTGTATTAATGTCAGATCTGTGGTACCCTGGTACAACAGTGAGGCAGCTATATGTTTAAAATGACTGGCAAGGAGCTTAGCAGAGCATCTGAAATTACAGCTGGTTGCTTTTGTCAGTGAAGTCAGGTTTATTTTAAATTGTATTTAAAAGTTCTTGTTTCTTGCACTGGCTGAGACCTTGTAGACTAACTATCACTGCGTTAGATTTTTGTGGTCAAGTGATAAGACCTTGAAATTATGGTTTTATAAAGAATATGCTGACTATGGTGGCACAAAAAAGCAACAGTAGTTGAGTCGTGTAGTAGCTCCTGTCTTGGTTTGGTTAGTATTGTGAACTGAAATACTTGGGACACCTAGCAACTCTGTTCAAGGAATGTGACCGTTTCTGATCTGGATGTAGGCTGTGGTCTGCGTTCATATTTCCTCATGACCAAAGGTGACGTGCTTTGACATATCCTTATTAGCCCATCTCCTCGTCTGGGCCAGTTTGATTGCTTGAGTGTACAGGTATTAAAGGCATTTTTTAGCTATGGTATTGTGGAAAACACCAATTGACAATGTAGTGAAAATCCATAATTCACATTTTTCTGATATAGTTTTTTTAATAAGTTGTACCTCATAAGCTATATAACATTTGTACTTCTACTTTAATTATCTTGGTGGTAATAATGGATAATCCCATGGACTCTAGCAACAACCGTTATGTAAGTAGTTATTGAAGAGTTTAGGGTGTAAAAAGTATTTGATAGAGGAAAATTGAATTAGTGGTGGATGTAGCATGGTAGAGTTGGAAGGAGAGGTTCTCTCGGAGTCCAAGATGGAATTGTTGCCACAGTTCGAGGAAATTATTATATCACCTTGCTGACGCTTGCAATACAGACCTCCAAAAAAAGCTTGTAATTAAGCATATCGCTACTTGTGGTTTGAGCATTGGTCTGCTAAACCCAGGGTTGTGAGTTTAATTCTTGAGGGGGCCATTTAGGGATCTGGGGCAAAGATCTGTCTGGGGATTGGTCCTGCTTTGAGCAGGGGGTTACCTCCTGAGGTCCCTTCCAACCCTGATATTCTATGTGTTGTCCGAGTTTTCAGACATTGATGATAAATTCTTTCTGCCATGAGATCAGATTTATTGAATGAGGGACCAGCGATCAGCAGACAGCACCCAAACTTCAATTTGTATATGGAAAGGATTCTATCTTAGTGACTAACAAAGTGTTGGATAACACAGTGAAGAATAACATTTAGAGCTTGATATTGTAAACTGTTAACTCATCCATAAGAATAGTTCTTAGATATGTGAGTAGTCAAAGTGAAGCAAATGAGACAACACAAGTGTGAGGCTTAATTGTATGAGTAAAGATTTGCAGGAAGGGAGGTGATATTTTGATTGCTAATAAACTTTGCACTAGTTTCCCCCTCCCACGTTAGAGTGTTGCCGTTTTTCACTGTGATGCCAGACTAAACATTCTTGTATATATTATAAATTCATGGAACGCTGTTTATATATGATAAAGTTGATGCTGACTGATGTAAACCATGTTGCACCTGACAGATTTATATCAAATGATAATGCATGTGTAACCTTAAATATATCTGAAAATCTGAGTGATGGTGTTTTGGTATTGAGTGTATGGGTCACAGGATGTTTTCTTTCCTATTTGGAAGATGACACTCTGGATAGTGTAAAGCCATCCCTCAAAGCCAAAGTAAGTTGAAGGGCCTGACAAACAGCTAGTGTGTTGACAAAAGCTGCAACAAATAGAGTATAATACAGTCTGAATATTTCTGTAATACGGTTATTTTTATTGGCATTAAAAACATATTTTGGAGAGAGATTTAGGGCAGACGGTATAGGGTGAATGATGTGCGCATACACTTGTAAAACCAAATGGCTACGTAAAGAGGACAGGGATTCTGTTAATTGGAACAAGTCTGCTTTGTTGCTGGGGTAGTTGGTAGGAAATGTTTTCTTTTCCATTAAAGCAAGTACGTTTAGGCAAACGAGGTGCTTGTGTTCAAGGAGTTAAAATGAGACTTTCAGTACAAGCAGAGGTTTGTCTAGCTCAGCAGTTCTCAAACTTTAGCAACCTGAAGACCCCCCATTTTGTTTTAAAAATTTTTGCGGCGCTCCAAGCCGGCTTCTAATTTTCCCCTGGGGTGCTCAGCCCCTGTTCGGCCCCAGGCCCCACCCTGTCTCCACCCCTTGCCCCAAGGCCCCACCTTGTCCTGCCCCTGCTCAACCCCTGCCCCTCCTCTTCCCAGCCTCTTTCCTCCCACCGAGCATGCCCCATGCCCTCTCCTCCCCCTCCCTCCCAGTGTCTCCTGCACACTGCTGAACAACTGTTCTGCGGTGTGCAGGAGGGAGGGGGAGGAGTTGCAATGGGGTCAGTGGCCTTGGACATGACTCACTGACCCCCAGGGGTTTGTGGACTCCAGTTTGAGAACCGCTGGTAGCTCATTGGTTTACGCAAGTTAAGAATGTGAGTTTCAACTTTCTGCCATTTCATTCTTGCCTGATTTTACATCTTCATATATAAATGTCACAGGCCACACAAAATAATATTAGTTTAGTTTCACTGGAAGCACTCAGTGGCTTCACACACTTTATTGCTTTCATACAGGGTAAATTTGAAGCATCTTGCACTTTTCCATTTGGATAGTCATAGCTATATGTACTTGGGGAGACCTACTCTTTGCTATATAACTGTGAAACTGTAGTTTGAAAATGACCTTTGAAATTACAAGTGGCATTACAGAGCCTCCAGCTGGCAGTGGCCATCTTTCTGAGAAGTGTCATGTGTGGTATGTGAGTCTGATCTGAGGGCCAAATTCTGATCTCAGATATGGATGCTGTAACTCAAAGTAGACTTCAGTTGAAGTTGTGCACTTAGCCCAGTGACCGTAAAACTGTTTCTGGGTTAACATCAGCCAAACTCATCACGTAAACTTTCAGTAGCTTTTCATGTGTTCAATATAAAAATTCTTGCTATGATCATTTTTAGTATTTTTAAGCAGGATGGAAAGTGGTTTAGTATCTCTGATATAATGTGTGGAAACAGCTAGTGTCATTAACTTACTCATCAGCAAAGCCTCCATTTCAGCTGGAGAATTAGAAATACCAATTTCAGTTAGACTTTATTTTCAAATAGTTTAGGCATGCTGTGAAGCAGGACTCAAAACTATTCGTGGTGAGTGGGAGGTGGGACTCAGCAATCAATTTCTGCAAAACTTTAAACTTTCTGTAAAAAATAACGTTTCTAGTTCTCCTTGTTGTGAAGGAGGCTCTCAGGGGGAGGTATGTACGAAGTAGTGAAGGGTATATTTGGCTAAGTATTCAGACGTCACATTTGCATGTTCTGTTTTGGCCTCTAACCTTTAAATTAAGGTTTGCCTATTCATCCAGCTTAATATAATTTAGGCTTATATGGCTGTATCACTGAAACATATTCAATTCCTACAAGTCAGAGGACTGGTTTGCTAGTCAAGGTGAAACATACCTGTGCCATCACACCTGCACAAAGCCACTTCTCCAAACTGTGATTCCAGCAATTTAAATTAAATAGTGCTGTACTGGTTGTACTCTACTTAATTATAACATTGTTCATCAAATTTCTATTTGATAAATTGTTAAAAATATAACTTACTACTAGAGCTGGTTGAATAGTAGGAAAGAAATGTGTCTGATTTGATATCTTTTACTGCTGTTCGTCAGACATTCTCTAACTACTGTTTGAGCAGCTGTGGGTGTAGCTGAATACCCCAGAGATGTATTGGTCAGACAAATTTAATTGGACAAGGACTGATGAAATGTAAAGAATAATCACTGAATACTATGTGACCAGCCCAATTCACTCAATTTCTTTAGCTTTTGGAATACTTTTTTTCCTTTCTGCATTCACTCCACATCGTCTTTTCTTTGCTATGTTAAATCATGTTCAGGCCTTTTTTTTTTTAAGCTGTCCTCAGTCCCTTACACCTGCCTCCATACACCTGTCCATGTGCCCACAAGTAGGCTTGGAAATTTTGCCTGGCACTTAATAGCCAGAGGACTAAAATTAACCACATACTGAAACCAAACTGGGAACTTCCTGTCCAGGACAGTGTCCAGTGAGAAGCCAACACCCTTTCTCCCCCATCTACTAGGGAATTCCTACCAGGATGCTTTTCTTGGCCCTTCTTCAGGGGCAGCATATTTTATATCGTACTCTAGCTAGTAGGTGTTACATTTTGAAGCCAGCCCTCATACCCCTTATCCAGCTGCTGGAAGGTAGGGGGGAGGAGACATCCTTTGTAGTCCCATTCCCCCCCACTCTGTTGCACCCCCAGTTTACTTGCTGGGAGGAAGATGGGCAGGGGTATCTCTCTTCCTTCTCCAGCATACTGACACCAGTATTGGGGGAGGTCCATCTATGCTACTTCCTTTTCCAGCCTCCATTCAGCCCTCAATAGTAAATAGATGCACTGTCTGTTTCTGCTGCTGCTCAGAGCTTTCCCAAGCAGGAACAAAGTGAAATTGATGAGATTTTTTGTTGTCAGTTTCACTGATATCCCCAGCTTTCTCAGTAGCAGCTCTGAAAACTGACAAAAAGAGCCCTGTGCGGATACAAAATTTGTATCCATGTCGGATCTGCATGTGGATATCTGGATGCAGATATCTGCGGATATAAAGTAAATCCACGGATATCTGCAGGGTTCTACTGATAAGACTCTGGTCCCTTAAGTCTATTGCTGCTTCAGAAAGCTTTGAGCAGTAGCAGTAATGCTGTCTGCAGATTTCAGAAGAGGAGCACTATGTTTGTTTACACTCAAATGATGCTTGGAAATTTACTTTCACCACTATAAATTATTATTTTTTTAAATGAAAGCTTGGATTCTACAGGAAGCATTCTTTTTGCCTGTGGCAAATAAATCTTTAAGGTGCTGGGTGGGTGTAACAATACTGTGCCCTAATATGAAGACACATTGAAGGCCTTATGATTGACCTGCGTAAATACTGCTCCTTATGCCAGCAGGTGATATTGGAATCTTGCATAAAAACGTGTTGTGTGGTGCTTCTCACACAGAATACCTGGAATTCTCTGCTGATTTACAGCTATGTCATAGCACATCTGAAGCCTGAGCTATAGGAACCAGTTGAAAGGTTAGGGATGATATTTGAATGCAGAGTTCTGTTGCTGTTAAAGCCTGAATGAGATTACCATAAAGTCTATAACATGAAATAGGCAGAAGTGTCTGTGATAAACTTCCAAGACTAGTGTTCAGTTTATATTTTTGAAGAGTAACAAAGAGGGCTAGAGACTCTTTTGAAAGTGCCGATTAGGTGGAGTGTGGCTCGTATGGCACTCACCAAGGTTCTCACAGAGGCCATAACACATCGAGATCATCACTAACCACTAAAAAATGTAGCACTTCAACTTGATAAAAATAGTCCCATGATCTAGCTCTCCATTGAGGATTAGTGCATGCAGCAGGTCTGAAAAGCTGGCATGGTAGAAGTATGTGTATTAGAACAATTGTCAAAAAGTGAAACACCACGCAAATGAGATTTTATTTTTTTATTTTTTTTAATTACAGACTTTACAAGATAATTCTCTTCTAGGCTAGGGTTGAGAGGGCAGAGTTACACATGCTATAACTTATGCAGAAAAAAACCTTTTTCAGAGGACTGGGGTAGGGTGTAACTCAAAACAGAAATGGAGGACCCTTTGAGGAATATTTTGTTGTTTTTCTCAAGAACAAAATCCTCCATGCAATGAATGAGGCTGCTTGGCTTAGTGATGATGATACAGCTTTAACATGCTGAAGGAGCCAATTCTGATTCCAGGGATCTGGGTTTGGAGTTAATTTCAAATGTTCCCCGAGGGTAGGCGCAGCAGGGGTACTCTAGGAGGTGCACTCTTGCAATCTCCTGCCCTGGATTACAGATTCACAGGAACCTGTATGAACTTTACAAATCCCAGAGCCATTGTTGTGGGACTCATTCTGTACCTTCAGCTTGAACGGGTGTACAGATAACCTGTCTAGCGGTAGCTCTGTGCAGACCCAGAGGGGAGCATTTGTAGGCTCTTAACTGATAACTAAAAAGCCTTGAAAATGGAGGGGAAGGGAGATTGCCCTGCCCCAAATCATCCCTGCTCCTACAACCATCAGTCTCTTTCAGAGCTTGGAGGTTTCCTAGGACACTTATTTTTACCCCTCAGTACCCTGTAGAGGTTATGGATGCCTCAGTGTTCCTTCCTCCCTCTTTCCGTGTAACTCCTGAGAAGCACAGAAGGGCAGAATAGGAAGTCTGCTAATGTGCATCCGCTGGTGTGAAGTAGCAGCACTCCTTGTGTGTAGTGGTTGCAGGGTTCTCCATTGCATGCCAATACTCAAGTTGCTGTGAAAGGTGCTGGTTTTGTTGTGCTCCTGAGTTCATTGGACTGTGCTGAGCTTGGAGCGCCTCTGGCTAGGCATCTTGTTTTCCTCTATCAAGAGTTGTTTATATTATAAAAATCACAACTCCAGTGTTCAAAACTTCGGCATTTGATCTTGTTTTGTAATGTATGCAAGATTTACGAATGGATACTAATTGTGTTCTTTAGGGGGGGAAATCTTGTGAATGGGCCTCTGGTTAGATTTAAATCCATTTCAAGTTTCAGGTGTTAAAGCAGATGTTTGTAAGTTAAGTTCTGAAATATTTTACACCCAGCCCTAAAAATTCAACAGTCATTTCAACTCCTTGGTCACAGAGTGGACTTATTTGAAACTGTGTAGAAAACTAAATCTTTATCCTAAAAGCAAATGGTGTAACTTTGGTCTTGGTACTCACTTTGTTTTCACTCCTAACAAAGGGATTTAAATCCTGCTGTAACTGGAAAAATTGAACCTCACCCCTAACTTTGAGTTTCGCTCCCAACATTTCCACAATACAATAAGCTGACCTTGCAGAGGGACACTAGAGCAACGTCGGCTTTGCTTTTCCAGCATTCAGCCTTGGTCGTAAATCTTTGTGAAATGTACAGAATGTGGAATGACCACCTGCCATTAGCCTTTTCTGTGTCATTGCCTTTTCAGGCTAAAACTAAACCTGGCCCCACTCTGATACTTTGAGCTGCAAAGTTGATCTGACATTGCAATCGCTCAGCATCCATTTCCAGACTCTGTCTGAAACTGCCTCCTATTTATAATTTGTCGTTCGCTGCTGCCTTCCAGGCTGTTAGTGTTGCTTCTCTGCAAAGTTCAGCTTTGTTTGGAAAGGGGTGATATGAATGACTTCAAAAATCTAAGGTCTGGGCTAAATACCATTGTACAGTTGAACAATCGGTGATTTTAAAACTGCCTTAGTTAAACTGGTGTAACTTTGTGTGTGGGCACTTTGTTGGTTTATATCTGTGTAGTTTGTGTCATACAAGCGCAAGCTAAACGGATATAAATCAAGTTTAAACCAACCGAGTGCCCCCCCCCCCCAAGGTTTCACAAGTGTAACTAAAATGATTTCAAATTAAATTGATGCAACCCCTGTGTGTAAACAAGTTTAAGAATCTCAGACATAATAAAAGGTATTTCTCACCTTGCCTGGTCAAGATTAGAATGTATGCAAGGGTTGGTTAGTCTGTCCCAATCAGAGGTTGTGGGGGATTTCATCATGTGTTCACTGTCCATATAGCCAATAATAGGTGCACTCAATTGTCTGACAATTAAATTAATGTCTGTGTAGGAGCAGGTACGTTGAGTAGGAGCTTGGATTTTCTCCTTTGGTGGAATATCGTGTAGTTGAGAGTGAACTTGGCCCTTCCAGTCTATTTTGTGCTATCTTAAGTCTTCCTTGGGGCTTGTTTAAACAAGTTGTACTACTTAAGCTGTATCAGTATCGTTAAAGCAAAACAAGCCCCACTGTGGATGCATACCACATCCTTGTGGAGATGATGTAGCTGCATTGAGGCTCCCAGCATCCCAAGCTGAGGATGTGTTGCTATTCTTCTACTTTACCACTGAGCTGGCTTTTAGAGGGGACTGTGAATCCAGCATCATGAACTAGCTCTATTGGAGGAGGGGCTCATCTTCATACCCGATATCAAATTAGCCCCGCAATATGTTTAAAATAATGATACTTAGCACTGTACATCTTCAAAGCCCCTCCAAGCCGGTTACAAACCAAGAATCTAGTGCATGCGAAGCATGTCCAGGATTTGAAATCCAGAAAAAAAATTGACAATTGAAGAAATATTACCCCGATCATTTCGTTCAGGGCTCAGGAATAAATGATTTGATTTGTCTGATCAGCAACATTCTGTCATCATCTTCCTCCTTTGTAGACCTCACATTTTAGCAGATTGATGGAATTTTCCAGAGCAATACGATGCAATGTAGGAAGTAATAGGTACAAATAACACTTCAGTAGCCTAAATACATGAAAAGCACTGGAGTAGGGTGTCCTCTCTCCTCTCACTCTACTCAACACAATGCCCCACCCCGGTGCTAGGTGATGGTTTGCTGCTTGTGAAGCTTCTGTCAGATACAACGTAAAGACAAAGCCCTGAATATTTGCAATCTTGAAATGTCAATGAAACTCTTCATAAAAGGGGGGTGTTATGTCCAAATCTCAGTTTAGGTGATTGGACTCTGCTTCCTCTCCTCCCCCATTCACTTGCAGCTCCACAGTTGCAAGGTTGCTGTGGGCTGTTAGATAATTGTCCTGTTTCACTGCAGTGGTGACTGCACTTCAGTGGTGAGTAAACTGATCCCTTTACCCGCCTGGCTGAATTCACAAAAACTGTTGTTGGTTGAGCACTTCGGGAGCTTAGCTAGAAGGCGCTAGACGAGTACGTCGCAGTTACTATATGCCCTGCATTTCCCTCCTTGCCTTGTTTCCTGAGCTTGCTCTTTCTCTAGCGCTGCCAGAATGACCCAATTAGATACTCCACTGGTCAGGTAATGCTAATGCTCTACTGGAAGAATGCCTGAATGATACTGCCAGCTAGATGCTTTAGAGCTACCTTGCCAACCCTGCAAAAGCAGCAGCCTTGCCTCTGAGTCATCGCAGGCACTCTTTCTGCATGTGTGCGCTTGAGTGGTCTCCCTTGGAGATGGTATAGAGAAACGTGCTCTCTGCCCTTTCCATAGAAAATCTCGTGTGTCTGAGATGGTTTGGTGTCTGAACTGCGCAACTTCTGCAGGCTGTGCTTTGCTTACCCTGTGGTGATCTCACAAACAGCCGCACGTGTCCTCGTGACCACCAGGGCAGGTGAGCGTCATTCCTCTTTAGTTGGGCTTCTCTATGATTGCAGTTTGCTCAGAAAGCAGTCTCGCCTTTGCTTGCTGGCTTAGCTAGCGTGATCATATTACACCTGCACTGGGTTCTTTGTTGACTGACAAAGCTGGCACTGTTGATCCTAAAGCCCTTATCTGTGTTTGAAATATCCTCCCTGAGCATTTTTCTCACAGGCATTTCTACCCAAATACCACCTCTGTGTAAGCTCCCCATCATCTCATCATAACTGGTAGGCAATCTTGCCTTTGCCCTGACTGACCCTAGGTATGGAATTTCCTTCCCACTTTCTCTGTGTAAACCACACAGTCCACATCCTCCCAAACCTGTATTCCACATGGTTGTGAGTAACCACTGGTAGTTCCATGTTTGTTTGTTTTTATGACAGTTCGAAGAAGATGGTCTCTGATTTTTATTTAACATAGTTTACTGTTGATCTCTCCCAATGGACTGGATGGGTGGGCTTAAGGTGATCAGAGAGCAACTGTGAAAAAACGGGACGGGGGTGGGGAGTAATAGGCGCCTATATAAGGAGTCCCAAAAACCGTGACTGTCCCTTTAAAAATGGAACATCTGGTCACCCTAGGTGGGCTTTATAAATGTAACTCTATTAAATGAGTTAATTGTGGTGCTGGGTAGACCTAGGGTTGCCAACTTTCTAATCACACAAAACCGAATACCCATGCTCCGCCCCTTCTCTGAGGCTCCGCTCATGCCCCGCCCTGCCCCTTCTCCGAGGGCCTCCCCCACTCGCTCCATCCCCCCTCCCTGTGGCAGGGGTTTTGGGTGTGGGGGGAGGGGGTGAGGGCTCCCTCTGGGGATGAGGGGTTTGGGTGTGGGAGGGGACTCTGGGCTGGGGCAGGGGGTTGGGGTGCAGGGTCCCACCGGCACTTATTGCAGCTCCGAGGAGGCGGCTGCCAGGTCCCTGCGGACTCTAGGCGTGTGGGCGGCCAGGCAGCTCTGTGGTGTGCACTGCCTTCGTGCCCGCAGGTGCCGCCCCCGACAGCTGCCATTGGTTGGTTCCTGGCCAATGGGAGCTGCGGAACCTCCAATTGGGGTGGGAGCAGCGTGCCAAGCCTCCCTGGCCGCCCATGTGCGAAGGGGCCACAGGGACCAGGTGACCACTTCCGGGAGCCCCAGGGTCCCGCTGCGCTGTCGACCGGACTTTTAACGACCCGCTTGATGGTGCTGACTGGGGCCACCAGGCGTTCCGGTCGAAAACCGAATGCCTGGCAACCCTAGTGCTACCCCTTATTCCAAGTGTATGAGTTTAAAGTTCAGAGCATATTGCAAGACTTATTTAGATCCCAAGTCAATAGTGGCTATAGAAATACCAACAGGTAAGCCTCAATATTATGTATTATACCATGGCCATTTCAAGCCCTATTGGGTTGTCTTCAGTAGACAAACCGATCAGTGCCGTGGCGTCCAATTTTAACTTGGAAACCTGTTAATCCTTAAGAAAACTGCTTAAAGTAGCAGGAGGTGGACAGGGAACAAAGAGTGGACTTTGTCTGCAATAGTTGAGAATAAATCCATATATGCTGACACACTGTAGCTAGACTTCGGTAAATAGTGCTGTTTATAAAAATTCTCTTTCCACTGTTGCCCTATACAAAATCAAAAACTGCTACTTAAGGGAAATGGGCTGGTCTCTTAATGTAATTTGTTCCCAAAGCTAATCTTATTAAATAGCAATATTTAAAGCCATATGTATTGTATAGCCCAGCATGTTCTAAGCTGTGGAAAATCCAATGTTGCAGCAGGATGTCTGCCTTGACCTTGGGAACAAAGGTGTCTCTTTAAAAAGTTTTTTTTTTAAATACAGATTTTAATCTAGGTTCTTGGAATAATGCAAGCAGTTGTGATTCCAAAAACATGATCAATGAATGTGGCAGTTCCTACTTCATCTACTATCTTTCCCTTTCACATGATTTGCAATATTGCCATCTTAAACTTCTATCTAATCTTGAAGATATTGCAAAATTCTGTCATTGTTACCTGTATATCAAAAACTACTGTTTCCTCTCTTTATCTTTACTGTAACAACTCTTGGTTGTATATTGCTTCGATTGCTGTACCTTCTTTTTCCCTCCTCCAGTCTAGCCAAAACACTGCATCTCAAGTCATTTTTCCTGTTGATCATGTCCTCACCCTCCCTTGAATCCTTACCCTTGTTTTCTTTGTACTACACAATTCAGGATCATACATCTCTCTCTTAGGGTATGTCTACACTACGGGATTAATCCGAATTTATATAATTAGAATTTGTAAAACAGATTGTATAAATTCGATTGTATGCGGCCACACTAAGCACATTAATTCGGCCGTGTGCGTCCATGTACCGGGGCTAGCGTCGATTTCTGGAGCGTTGCACTGTGGGTAGCTATCCCATAGCTATCCCATAGTTCCCGCAGTCTCCCCTGCCCATTGGAATTCTGGGTTGAGATCCCAGTGCCTGATGGGACCAAAACATTGTCGCAGGTGGTTCTGGGTACAGCCTCACCCCTCCCTCCCTCCCTCCCTGCATGAAAGCAACGGACGGCAGACAACCATTTCGCGCCTTTTTTCCTGGGTGAACACTGCAGACTCCATACCACGGCAAGCATGGAGCCCGCTCAGCTCAAGACAGCAGTCATGAACATTGTAAATACCTCGCGCCTTATCGTGCAGTTTATGCTGAACAAGAACCTGGAAAACCAGGCGGAGAGGAGCAGGCAACAGCAGCGCGGTGACGACAGTGATGAGGATATAGACATGGAATTCTATCGAACCGCGGGACCCGGTGCTTTGGAGATCATGCTGTTAATGGGGCAGGTTATAGGCATGGAACGCCGATTCTGGGCCCGTGAAACAAGCACAGACTGGTGGGACCGCATAGTGTTGCAGGTGTGGGACGATTCCCAGTGGCTGCGGAACTTTCGCATGCGTAAGGGCACTTTCATGGAACTTTGTGACTTGCTTTCCCCTGCCCTGAAGCGCCAGAATACCAGGATGAGAGCAGCCCTCACAGTTGAGAAGCGAGTGGCAATAGCCCTGTGGAAGCTTGCAACGCCAGACAGCTACCGGTCAGTCGGGAATCAATTTGGAGTGGGCAAATCTACTGTGGGGGCTGCTGTGATGCAAGTAGCCAAAGCAATCACTGAGGTGCTGCTACACAAGCTAGTGACTCTGGGGGATGTGCAGGTCATAGTGGATGGCTTTGCTGCAATGGGATTCCCTAACTGTGGTGGTGCGATAGATGGAACCCACATCCCTATCTTGGCACCGGAGCACCAGGGTACCCAGTACGTAAACCGCAAGGGGTACTTTTCAATGGTGCTGCAAGCACTGGTGGATCACAAGGGACGTTTCACCGACATCAACGTGGGGTGGCCGGGAAGGGTTCATGATGCACGCGTCTTCAGGAACACTAATCTGTTTAAACGGCTGCAGCAAGGGACTTACTTCCCGGACCAGAAAATAACCGTTGGGGATGTTGAAATGCCTATAGTTATCCTTGGGGACCCAGCCTACCCCTTAATGCCATGGCTCATAAAGCCATACACAGGCAGCCTGGACAGGAGTCAGGAGCTGTTCAACTACAGGCTGAGCAAGTGCAGAATGGTGGTAGAATGTGCATTTGGCCATTTAAAAGCGCGCTGGAGATCGCTACTAACTCGCTCTGACCTCAGCCAAAGAAATCTCCCCATTGTTATTTCTGCTTGCTGTGTGCTCCACAATCTCTGTGAAAGTAAGGGGGAGACCTTTATGGCAGGGTGGGAGGCTGAGGCAAATCGCCTGGCTGCTGATTACGCGCAGCCAGACACCAGGGCGATTAGAAGAACACACCGGGAAGCGCTGTGCATCAGAGAAGCTTTGAAAACCAGTTTCATGACTGGCCAGGCTACAGTGTGAAATTTCTGTTTGTTTCTCCCTTCATGAAAACCAGCCCCCTTTATTGAATCATTCATTCTCTGTAAGCAACCCACCCTCCCTCCAGCTTTCTTTCAAAGGTAATAAAGTCACTATCGTTTAAAAATCATGTATTCTTTATTAAGTGATTATAAACATAGGGAGAGAACCAAGAAGGTAATCTGGGTGAGGTTTGGGAGGAGGATAGGAGGGAAGTCTAAGGCCACTGATCAAATTCAATATAATGACAGGCTTTTGGTTGGGCTGTCCCCTGGGGTGGAGTGAGAGGGTGCACGGAGCCTCCCCCCCCGCGTTCTTACACGTCTGGGTGACGAGGATATGGAACATGGTGAGGGGGGAGGTAGGTTATACAGCGGCTGCAGCGGCAGTCTGTCATCCTGCTGCCGTTCCTGAAGCTCCACCAGACGCCGGAGCATGTCCGTTTGCTCACGCAGCAGCCCCAGCGTTGCAGCCTGCCACCTCTCATCTCGAGCGTCCCTCAAGACCTCACGTTCACTGGCATCTTTCCTAAATTTAGATACAGTGTCCTTCCACTCATTCAAATGAGCTCTTTCATTGCGGGTGGATTTCATTATTTCTGTGAACATGTCGTCTCGCGTCCTCTTTCTACGACGCCTTATCTGAGATAGCCTTCTGGACGCAGAAGGGAGGCTTGAAACATTTGCAGCTGCTGGAGGGAGGGTTGAAAAAAAGTAGAGAAGTTTTTAAAATGATACATTTTACAGAACAATGCTTATACTCTTTCATGGTGAAAAACACTATTCACATTACATAGCACATGTGATTTCAGTACAAGGTCGCATTTTCCATCTTAATATTGAGTGCCTGTGGCTTTGGTGTTAGAGATCACAGACGCAGGTCCGGGCAACAGAATTCAGCTTGCAGGCAGCCATGGTAAGCCATTGTCTTTCGGCTTCTGCGCCCTCCTTTCCAACATACCAATCAAAGCCTGTTGACTGCTGAGGTTTTCCTGTTAACCTTCAGCAGCAGAAAACAAACTAACCCCCCCAACATCCAATTCTCTGGGATGATCGCTGTATCCCTCTCCCCACCGCGTGGCAGGTATCAGGGAAGATCCCTGCAGAAACCAAACTAACTCCCCCGCCCCCCCCTCCCGCCATGAATTCCCTGGGATGATCGCTTTACCCTTCCCCCCACAGCGTGGCTGGTATCGGGGAAGATCCCTGCTAGCCAAACGCGAAAAGCTCTGGGCCAGCCCCCCCCCCCCCCGCCCCTGGCTAACTGCAGGGAAGGATTTCTTATCAGCCACAGGCAAACAGCCCAGTAGGAACGGCCACCTCTGTCCCCTTAATTAAGTTCCCGTATTTCAAGCAGGTTACCATGAGCGATATCACTCTCCTGAGGATTACACAGCAAGATAAAGAACGGATGTTGCTTGAATGCCAGCAAACACCGGGACCATACGCTGCCAGGCTTTGTCAGGCAATGATACCAGATTACTTGCTGCAAGCTTGGCATGGTCAAGTGTCCTACCATGGAGGACGGAATAAAGCGGCACTGCCCAGAAACCTTGTGGCAAGGCTTTTGGAGTACCTCCAGGAGAGCTTCATGGAGATGTCCCTGGAGGATTTCCGCTCCATCCCCAGACACGTTAACAGACTTTTCCAGTAGCTGTACTGGCTGCGAATGCATCCCAAGTCCTCAGGGCAAAATAATCATTAAAAAACCTTACTTTCCTTAAAACCATGTTTTATATTTTAAAAGGTAAACTCACCTGAGGTCCCTTCCATGGGGTCATGGTCTTGGCTACTGGCTTGGGAGGGTACTTCAGTCAGGCTGAGAAAAAGCTCCTGGCTGTTGGGGAGAACGGAGTGCTGGGTGCTCTCTGCAAGATCCTCCTCCTCCTCCTCCTCCTCTTCCCCATCCTCAGAATCCTCAGGTGTAGAGACTATCCCAGACCCGGTTTGCACGATCACAGGTGGGATAGTGGTGGCGGCCCCCCCTAGAATTGCATTCAGCTCTGCGTAGAAGCGGCATGTCCGCGGCTCTGACCCGGAGCGACCGTTTGCCTCCTTTGTTTTTTGATAGGCTTGTCTGAGCTCCTTCACTTTCACGCGGCACTGATCTGAGTCCCTATTGTGGCCTCTCTCCATCATGCCTTTGGAGATTTTTTCAAAAGTTTTGGCATTTCGTCTTTTGGAACGAAGTTCTACTAGCACTGAATCCTCTCCCCATACAGCGATCAGATCCAGTACCTCCCGTGCGGTCCATGCTGGTGCTCTTTTTCGATTATCAGCCTGCATGGTTACCTGTGCTGATGAGCTGAGGTATCTGTGGTATCTGTGGTCACCTGTGCTCTCCACGCTGGGCAAACAGGAAATGAAATTCAAATTTTCCTGGGTCTTTTCCTGTCTACCTGGGCAGTGCATCCGAGGTCAGATTGCTGTCCAGAGCGGTCAGTGGTGCACTGTGGGATAGCTCCCGGAGGCCAATACCATTGATTTGTGGCCACACTAACCCTAATTCGAATTAACAAAATCGATTTTGGCGCTACTCCGCTCGTCGAGGTGGAGTACAGAAATCGATTTAAAGCGCCCTTTAATTCGAACTAAATGGCTCCGTTGTGTGGACGGGTGAAGGGTTAATTCGAATTAACGCTGCTAAATCCGAATTAATCCTGTAGTGTAGACCAGGCCTTAGGCCACTTAGGTCTACACTTAAAACTTAGGTTGACCCAGCTACATTGCTCAGGGATGTGAAAAATCTACCCCGGAATTCTTCCATCAATCTGGCTACCAGCGATGGGAAAACCTTTTTTGGTGCTATAATGCGTGTCGACACAAGCGCTACAGCGATGCAGATGCAGCACTGCAACTGTGCAGTGTAGCGGTTTAAGTGTAGACATAGCCTTAGTTCCCTTTCTTGCTCCCTTCACTTGCCCTGCCCAGACCTGCTCACCTTCTAATCCAGTCACTTCCTTCTCGCCTCGATTTTGCACTTTTATTTTTGCTACTCCACATTTGTCCTCCAAGTGTCCTATTTCCTCCAAATTTCTCCTTAGTTTGTTCTCATCTATTACCTCCCCACTCTCTGACCTCTTGTCCTTCCAATGCATTGTCTGTCTCTTGTCTAGTGTCTGAGATTGTAATGGCTTAGTCTGTTTTGTAAAGAACAGTAAATATTTGTGGTGCCACATAAATCATGGCTGATACTGTTATGGCTTGCAGGGGGAAAAGCTTCTAGAATAGAATGCTTTTAATTCTTGCCCCTGCAGATAATGTTCAAACTGTCCTGCTGTTACACAGTGCACTGTCAACTCTATTGCAGTGCCTGCTGTCAGTCAGACAAAGTGAGAGGTGACAGAGTTACGGCACTACACCACAGTGGGAAGATGAAGGGATGCAGAAGTGATAAATAGAAATGATTCCACAGGCCACATTGGGGAAATGGTGTACAATCCATTCAAACTCCAGAGGGCTCTTCAGGGACCAAGGGCTGCCAGTAAGACATTGGGTTGGAACAGGTATTCTGTTGTTTTTCCCTTCTTTCTAGAGACCTGAAATTCTGTATTTCTGCTGGGAATAAAGTTGAAATTTGTAACAGCAAATCTGATTCTGCATTACTTTGTACACAGAAGGTCACTATTCCTGACTATTAGCATTTAAAGAGATGCTTCATTAAGACTAATGAGGAAAGTTCACACTTTAGTACTGTTCAGTTTTCAAGCTGAGATTCAGCAGTATGACCTTGCCTTGCTTATACACCTCTACCCCGATATAACGCTGTCCTCGGGAGTCAAAATATCTTACCGCGTTATAGGTGAAACTGCATTATATTGAACTTGCTTTGATCCTCTGGAGCGCGCAGCCCCGCCCCTCTGGAGCGCTGCTTTACCGTGTTACATCCGAATTCGTGTTATATCGGGTCGCATTATATCGGGGTAGAGATGTAATGTCATCCAGAGTGTTTAAAATTGGAAAGGCTAGAAACTGCTTAAATCTCAGTCTGGAGAAAACTACAAAATCCTTAACACCCTTAACTATACAGTTCTCTCCAGGCTTCTGTGAATTATTTATTCACATAATTTGAATATTGAAGAACAAACAGAATTATTCCTACAGAATGGATTTCCTGTGCTACTTCATTGCTAATGGGAATTTCCTTTTTTAAACAGTGGTGGTAAATATCTCCCATTTGTCATTCGAAGAAGGGTTCAGTAGCAGGTTCTGAAGCTGCAGCTCTCAAATTGCCAAAGGAACCTACAAAATGCACTACTTAGCATGCTCTGTCCTTGACCTCTAAGTTATTTTATTTTTCATTTGGGTATAGTAATTCTCAAATTCCTTCCTTCTACCGATCACTTCATAAGAGATCTTTCCACACACTACCTCCCCTAACATCCCAGTCCTCAATATATGGTTCTCAATGTCTTTTCCTGGGGCCCGCCAGGAAAGACTTCATGAACCACTGATAGTCCACAGATGGCAGAATGGGAGATATGCAGTTGGAAACTTATCTGTTCATTTCTGTTTATTTCATATTTTACTTTGAAGAAGGCTTATTTTTTTTTTAAATTACAAAACTTCCTTTCCCTATATTTAGGCATGGCCAAATTAGATTTTTATTTATTTTGTAACTTTGATGGATCATAACTGTTTATTTTAAAGCACTTTTTAATTTTTATCAATTATAGGAGGATCAGACAGTGGGGTCAGGCAGTAATTATTTAATTACAGTAGATGTTGAGATTCAAAAAGTTAAAACTTTATAACGTTAAAACACCAAATTGTCAACATCACATGTCAAAATATACAAAGTAAATATCCTGAAATTAAACTCTTAAGTTCTCAAGCAGCATTTTTGCTACTTTGGTGTCCATAAATTTCACTTATTATCGATTGATATATTTGCCGGTTTGTGCATGCGTGGTGTACAGATCTAATTCTTCCAAGCCTATCTATATTCAAGAGAAGTGTTTAGCAACCCTAATAGAGTAGAGAGCATCCTGTTATGATTAAGGGCAGCACAATCTGAGCTCTGAGCAGAAGCATGATTGACACCTCTCAAATCGCATCAAATGCCTGTGCCAATTCTACATTGTTCTTTAAAAATATCTTACTAAACGTAGTAAGTGGAAACACCATTTATCAGGGGACTGACAGCAGACTCCTACGCTTGCTCTTTTCCTCATTCATTAGTCTAAGAACTTAGTGTTGGCCACATTCTGAACTTACAAGCTGTTTGTAAACAACTTCAATCTTTTTGCTCATCTCCAGAAAACATACAACTTCTCTCCGTTTGGGGAAGAAACCCTGTCAAGTTATGTTTAAAGTGTCAAAGGCAACGCTTCCTCACAGGTTGAAACCTTTGTCAATATGAAGGGAACTTGCCCTGCAAGCTGTAAACCCTAGCTACTGCATTTTGCAATGGGAATGCGTACACCTTTTCCTGCTCAGTGGGAAACTTAGGGCCAGTCTCCACTACCATGCTACATCGTGATGTATCTAGCAGAAAAAATGTATATATCTAGCCGGAAAGGTTCCACTCTGCCATTTGCCACGTTACTGTGCTTGTAAAATTAGAGCTGGAACAGGGGTGAAATTAACACAGGACTTACCGGTACGGGGGCTGGCTCCAGCCCCCAGAAGGGGCGGAGCCTCGGGCAGAAGGGGCGGGGCTGGGGGGGAGTCAGCATCCCCCAGCCAGACTATCTACGCTGCCTGGCCCGCGGCGTCCGGGGCTCCAGTAGTGATTTAAAGGGAGCGGCTGGAGCCATGGGCCCTTTTAAATCACCGGCCCTGGGGCAGCTGCTTCTTTCCTCCTTCCCCCCCCCCTCCCCCCAATCAATGGCCAGGGTGGGAGGGAAGGGCAAAAGGGGCAATGACACTTTAAGTAGGGTCCTTTGCCGCAGCAGCGCTTTAACGTTGCTGGCCCTTTTGCGCCCCCCGCTGCCCCCCCACCCCGGCTGTGGCCCTGCTGTGTATGGGCCAGTACTGGTGGCCACTTTTTACCAGTGGGCAGTACCAGCTTACTTTCACCCCTGAGCTGAATTACCTGGCCTATGTTTATCTGGGGGGGAGGGGAAGGCACAGAGCTAAAACATTGTAGGGCGTTGTTAGCATGACATCTATTTTTGGTAGGAGATGTGAAATTGCCTGAAAACATAGAATATTTGTGTTGCATTGATTTTTCAGACTCCAGCTTATTCAGACATGAATAGTTGTGGATCCAGCCACACTGTACTACTAACTTAAACTCCTTCAGGAACTACTGTCAATGGTTATGGCCCTTTACAATTGATGCCATTTACTTCTAGAGCTAAGAATACAAGGGTCGCTTATTAGAACCCGTTTGCTAGTTACAAACACTGGATGTAGCTAAATCCTCCTTCAGTCTTCTATCCCTGACTAATGTACAATAGGCAGAACTTTTTTCTGTTATGAAATCTGAAGTTACTCAGTCCAGGGGCTGAAAATTACAGTAGTTTTAGGGTCAGGATTTTCTACATTCAGTCCCAGCTGTGTGGCAAAAAGAACTAGTAGGTCAAGTGACATGTTTATGGTGTCTAACCTACCGAACCATTAGGGTTGTCAGCTTTCTAGTGACAGGCTTTATTTTTTAGCTCAAGAGATATTGAACTCATTCCAGTATGCTTTCAGATGGTGTAAAGCATTGGCTTCTAGCGATTATTTCAATACTGGGTACTAAAATCATGTTGGAATTTGGGGCAGGGGAGGCAGGGCAGAAGGATGGGCGTAAAGCATGACAGACACTTTACTAGGTATGCATTCTGGGCAGTGAGAGTTGTCAAAACACTAATTCTGGTCAGTGATTAGGAATGGAAGAAAGCTGATGTGGAGACTGTGTGGATCATTGTATGCATGTAAATCAATCCTTCATTCACTGAGTGAAAGAATAACAAACTGGTATTGCTCTCAGGGCCGGCTCCAGCATTTCTGCCGTCCCAAGCAAAAAAAAAAAAAAAAAAAAAAGGCCGCGATTGGCGGTGGCAATTGGGGGAAAAAAAAAAAACCGCGATCGGCGGCGGCAGTTCAGCGGCAGGTCCTTCGCTCCTAGAGGGAGTGAGGGACCTGCCGCCCCCGAATTGCCGCAGGTGCCGCCCCTCTCCCTTGGCCGCCCCAAGCACCTGCTTGTTAAGCTGGTGCCTGGAGCCGGCCCTGATTGCTCTACATATGGAAGATGCTCTACTGTAAGATCAGCCCATAAAAAAGGCCTTTAATAGTAGTGTTTGCACAGACGTACTTTGCATAATTGGCAAAGATCATTGGTGCATGTTCATCAAAATGCTAATTGCCTGCAAATCTAATGAGGGGGTAGCTGTCTGCAGTGGTGATAGTACATACATATGAATGTTTGCCTGTCATATAGCAAAGGCAGAGGCTATTACCTTGCTTCCTAGGCCTAGCTTAGCAAACTTTTGGCTTGACTAAATTTAAGGGCTACATGTCAGTCTGATCTTGCTTTCTTTATATGGATGGCACCTGTTACTTACCAAGGGCGATTGTATCGCAGAGTACTAACATGCCAAGGGATAACCAGATGAAAGGAGATAATACAGAAACTATGTGAATGTGGCTTATTTATCCTCATTTTAAGAGGAGGTAAATTTAAGTAACAAGGGTTGAAGTGATTTGCCCAAGAACACGTAAAGACAATAGCATGGCCCTGGGGAGAATCCAGAATTGGACTCCAAGTCTTGTGCTTAAACCAATGAGTTTACATTACTGAAATCTTTTTCACTGTCTGCTACCTTCTTGCCCTTTCTTTCAGCCCTACAGGGTTTTTATTAACTGTCTTCTGATTTATAACAGCTACTGTGTTTTCAGGGGAATTGTCTTATGTTCCTGTTAACTGGCCTTGATACTGCTGTGGACTTTAAAGTTTTAAATTTTTTTGACAGTAAAAGGTGACAGCAGTCTGTAAATCTTCAGCCACCAGATTAGAAAGATTACTTTCTCTTGGTGAGAATGGTGCAACTAATATCAAAGCATGGGGCAACACAGCCACATAAGTGGTGCTTAGAAATCAGTGTTGCCTTCATTTTTAGTATGCTAGGAGTTTCTCTTGATATAGTTATAATATAAGAATTCTGAAACAGTTATGTCCTGCATGAGGGATTTCAAAGGGTAATGGAAATGGATTTTAAAAGTGGATTCCTGGCAGGGAAGTGCCTACAGTGGTATTCCCATTGGGTATACTAATATTTTAGCAAGGGTAGGTTGGAAGTGTGTGGGGAAAGCCCTGCTACTCTTTTGCAGATATTTGGATTTACAGAACCACTGGCAAATGTAACCTGGTGTTGGAGATACAGGATCACTTGAAAGTGGGATTTTTGGTGGTGTCAGTTCTGACAAACGACCCTTTAAGTGGAGAGCTGTGATCATGGGACATAATGGCAAGGTCATACCTTCCCGTGCTGACAACTGCTAGCGGTGACAGTTGCAAAGCTATTTTGGGAGCTCCGTTCTGTTTTCTCTGAACTTCTGTCTCTGTGTTCCCGGATTTAACTCTGATGCTGTTCAGCTGTCATCAGGCTTGCCTTTATTTGTTGAGTGCTGGTCCTTTTGCAGTGTATGTTGACACAATAGCTTTACCCTTTCCATGCATTTAGCGGAAGAAACCTAGCCTGAAGTCATGGAGTCAAAGGCTTTGTTCTGCAGATGTTCTGCTTCTATCAAGAGAATGTAATATTAATAAATCTTGCTGTAACAAAACTTAGTAAGACCTATGTACAGTAGTGACTGTGTGGTTTCACTGGACTGCCATTTCTCACAGACCAGGGTGTTAATACAGTAACTAAAATCTTCAGGCGCAGCTGACATTTTCCTGGTTGTTGTAAATCTTCAGCCACTTTTAAAGTCAGGTTACAAGCTTGTTAGCTCCAGTCAAATCTTACGAACAGTTTATGTTCCTTGATTACATAGGGAGCAGGACGTTGTATTGGCTTTAGGTATCTTTGAGGTGCACCATATAATACATCAAGGCATCTTGTGGCATCTTGTGGCTAAGGGGTAGGAATAAACTGCGTAATTTTGGTTCTACTCTTGTAGGTACGTCTACACTTACTTCCTGGTTCGGCGGCAGGCAATTGATCTTCTGGGATCGATCCCGGAAGTGCTCGCCGTCGACGCAGGTACTGCAGCTCGGCGAGAGGAGTACGCGGCATCGACGGGGGAGCCTGCCTGCCGCGTCTGGACCCGCGGTAAGTTCGGACTAAGGTACTTCGAATTCAGCTATGTTATTAACGTAGCTGAATTTGCGTACCTTAGTCCGAAGTGGGAGGTTAGTGTGGACTTTTTACTTTTGGTAAATCACTAAATCTCTCTGCTTCATGTTTCCCTATCTGTAAAATTGGGGGCGATATCTACCTACATCAAAGAGGGAGGGTGGGGTGGTTGAGCTCAACTCATTAAAAGCTTTGAAGCACTCTGCTGTCATGATATGGTAATGCTATATAACTGCAAATTGTCAGTATATTATTGTGTAACTTCCTAATCAGTCATGCCAAATAAATTAGTCTTAGTCAGTTATGCATATTATAGAACTAACAGTTTGGAGGGAAGACCTTCCTCTCTCAACGGAAGCAAAGGGTTGAGTATTAAAAAGACAGTCTTCATGAATTTTGCTCAGTTTTTAAAAAAATCAGTTAAAAATAGCTTTGGGGACTTCAGAGTCCCCCTCCTGGTTTTTGTAATTTTTTTTTGGACCTATTTTCCAATTTTTACCTATCTTAACAGTGTTGCCATGTGACCCATCCAAACAGAGGAAACTGACTTTATAAAGTGTAGCCAAATACACAAATTAAACTGAAAACATGATTTTTTTCGTATAATCTTTCGGTTACACTATTGTTAGTATGCTTTGTAGCAGTAGTAGGGATCAAATTGTGTAATGCATTGTGGCGGTATCCTGAACAAAATTGCCAAAATCAGCCAAAAATACAAGGAATATTTTTGTTTCCAGACATTTTACTTGCATAACTAGATTTCATTAGTTCTTATTAAGGGTGAATTGCTTTTACTGTTTTTAGACAAATATTTAAGTTGACCATATTTATTGCAAAGACTAAACATGAAAATAACTTTCATGATGTCTCTAGTAAAAATCTGACAAGTAGGTCATAAGTTCTGTCACAGTAGCTGATTGAGAGAAAGCTTTAAAGGCTTCATGTCCATAGCAAGAGAGTAACTTTAGTTGCTATTTAGCTAGTTTGGCATATGACAACTGACACTAAACTCGTTTAGTCTCTTGCATGGAGGGGTAGGATGCAGAAACCATGCTTTCTGAACCGAATAAGACTCTTGTATACTCTCAGAGCATAGTACTGTACTCATGGTTAGGCACTCCTCATTGCCAGTATCCAGCTACTATAACTCTTTAACTCCACCTTGTTCAGAGCAAACCTTTAAAACTAAATTCTTAGCATGATTTGGACCTGCCTAAACTTGCTGAAAATGGCTTAGCTGCACCTGTTTGGTTGCTCCCATTACAGATGCCTGTTGTCCGCACCAGGTAAATTTCCTAGGGTGGACAGGCTAAATCAGCAGCTTCTACTGTTCCTGACAGCTAATGCAGAATCTCCTGCAGCTCAATAGGTAGAGCTACCTCTTGGTGATGCAAAGGTGCCTACTTCAGGTTTCTTCTAGGATAGATTCCTTCTGAGGAGAAGAACACTAAAGGAATACATTTTTGCTGTCCATTTATGTATGTATGTATGTATGTATGTATGTATGTAGTTCTAGCTGTCTTTCCAACACTTAGAGACAGTCCCTGCTCTGAGGAGCTCATAATCTAAAGGCAGAGGTCAGGGAAAGGGAGTAAAAATAGGCAAGTTGTATACAAATCGCTTTACTATTGGCAGTGTGACAGGGAGGTTTTTCGAGAGACTTACATATGGGCAGGGTAGGGCCTGTGCTGTTGCATGAAGTGAGGTCCTACCATGGATAGTGGGCTGCATGAAAGAGGCTCGGAGGTGACCATATTAAAATCTGATTGTGCAAAGCTTGACAAGGACGGGCAGAGTTATGTAGAACTTTGAAGGTGATAACAAAGTTTAAATTTGAGACTATATTGGCTGGGAAGACAATGAAAAGATTAAAAAAAAAATCAGGAGTTCCATGAACAAACTCATGGATAAGGAAGTTTATTGGCAATATTTTGAATAGACTGAATGGGGCAACATGTCTTTGGGAAGCCAGAGAGGAGGATGTTGCAGTAATCAAGATGGGATAAAGTGGGGGTCTGAATCTCTTTAACTTGATTACTTAGCTGCATGCTACATTGCAACTTTTCTATTGTTCTAGCTGTAATTTTCAGTAAGAAGGTGGTACGCAGCTGACAGTTTACACTCTACACATATGTAAAGGGAAGTGCATGTTAAAATAGAGCTCTTCAATACTGTTTTCTCTTGCTAGAAATGGGTGAGGCTTGCTGCCCAGGGGTCTGACTCAGCAACATTATTGCCTTTTCTCTTAAGAGCTGCGCGAGTCATGGAAGGGTGCTGATACAGGGTTCTGCCACAGGCCAGTTTATTTATAGTAAAGGTCAGCATGCCATGAAAGCCATACAGGTTACCCTGCTCACCCTTTCCCCATTCTGCATATCCAAACAAATCTAATTTTGTGGAGGTTTTTTACTCTTAAACAAATTCTGCTAAACTGGGGAGGAAGCCCAGGAAATGCAGAAGTGGTCTATGGTTTTAAAGCACAGTGAATCAGCAACTACTCCGCGGCAGCTTTGCTCCCAAACTCTTGTGTGTAGACATGGGAGCTGTTCTGTGATCACATGGCATAGGGCAATGGGACATATTATCTGTAAACAAAATATTTGTTCAATTGGACTAAGTGAAGTATAGAAATGAAACATACTGTGGGCCAAGATCACCCTTGGCATAGCTGAGTTGACTCAAGTGTAGTCACACCATTTAACTTGGTTCACTGACTTACATCACACTAGCAAACTATTGGCAATTAAGAGGCTTGTAGAGTACTGGGGAGCGAAGGTACTCTCTTAAAGTATTAATATGGGCTGTTCTACTTGTGTCCTGGAAAGGAGTGACACATGGCCAATTTCAGGATTTATTTGTAAGCAGTTAATTAAAGTCTGCATAGTTTGATCGCTCAGTTCTGGAGTATGTAGTAAAATCCCATAAAATTTGGTGAACCCTTGGGGGGGGGGGGGGAGCATAACATGGACATCTGTAATACTCTGAATGTCTCCATCTGCCTCAGTATTCATCCACACTTGAACCCATCCACATTTTCCCAACTTTTGAGGTTTTTCCTGTAACCAGCTGATTCCAGACAATTCCTTGGAAATTTTATGATGGGATTGGAGGTGGGGGAGGGGGTGTCTCACCTATATATAGGTGCATTGTGATAGTGTCTAGGATCCCCAGTCATGGACCAGGGTCCCATTCTGCTAGGCGCTTTACAAACACATACAGTCCCTGCCTCAAAGAGCTTACAGTCTAAATAGTCTCTCTAGGGGCCTGTGGGGGATTTCTTCTGAGATCACTGGCATAAATGAGCAGTAAATCTGGTCAGACACATTCATTTCATGAGAATTTCATCACATTTTCTTCTATTTCCCTAAACTAAATCTTCCATCAGCCCCATTGAGCAGATTGTCGGTATCTGTGTTGGTGTACTGCGGCCCAGATGTGTCCGGTCCCCTTCAATACCTCTGCCACTCTTCATGTCTCCTCCTAGGAGGAGTGAAATCCAAAGAAAGCCTGGCTGTGTATCAGGGTGGATTTGATTTAAATCAAATTGGTTTAAATCACTAGTCAGACTCGATTTAATCATGGTTTTCTACATAAAAGTGCATTCTTGTTGGTTGTTATAACCTTAATACATATTCTTCACAAGTCAGAGATAGATGTAAATTTCATTTTTAGAAGGTACACACTATACATTTTTTAAGTGATTTATTTTGAAAACTCTCAGATTAGTTTTACAGCTATATCAGAAAATGAATGATTTTTTGGTTATTTCATTTACCAAAGGTAATTGAAGCAGATATTTATGAAGTCATTGGGAGGTGAACTATCTCCAATTCAACAGGTTAATCATTAATATTTGGAGATTTTCTTGCTCTGCTGTATTAGGAGGAGAACATCACCCGACAGACATTTAAATTGTTTTATTTAACTAAAACAACGTTATGTATTCTGGATTTTTTTCTTCAACAGCAAACGCAAACATAATATTTTAACAAAACAAGCATATGAATTTTTGAGTTTAGTTAAACATTCAAGTTTTTTAAAACCAGGTTTGTTTTTGTTAAAAATTGTTTTTAACTAAAATAGTTAAATGAAATATTAAAAAAAAAAATTAAATCGACTGTGTCAGTCAGGTCAACATGAGAAACTTAAAATATTGGGTTCTGCAGCTAACTCAGTCGTCTTCACTTCATTTTCCTGTTTGTTCATAATCTGGATAAGAAAAACAAGCTTTCCTGCTTTTTCAGGTCCCAAACGATTTCTCAAATTGGAACAAATTAGTCCAAAGGAAGAAAATATTCTTTCTGCACCAGCAGAAGAAGCTACGGCTGTTAAAAGTGAGATTATCACTTCAACAGTCTCTAAATCCAAGTGCTTAAGTGACTTCCACCAGTTCACTGGTGTGACTTTCTTTAAAACATCATCAGCAAACATATATTTCTTGAATGGTTCTTATTCCCAAACTGGGTCTCTTTTACGGCCTGCTGCCATTATAGGTTTTTCCTTCTAGTGAGAGAATGGTATGGTATATCTCAAATAAATGAAAGCTACACTCAGAAAGACCTCAAGACTTTTGGAATATGCTGCTCAATCAGTTTCACTTTTGTTTCTACTGCCTGTCCCTCCCTATTCACATTTATCTCCAGACTTCTTCTCCTTGTCCAGATCTATTCCGCCCCCAACAATCTTCTGTTCATTGAACTTTTTGAAACTTTGCACTTTTAGAGAGAGGTAAGGGATTGACTCTGTGTACACAAATTTGCAGAGGGACAATAGAGTTCAGGTCTGTTATTTCTCACCTTTCTTTCTTTTACATTTTGGCTGTTAACAAGCATGTTACTTCTGGAGATGCAAATCCACAGTTTGAGAACTGCAGAACTTAGCATCTTTGATGGTATCTTCTAGACTGAGCACTGAGTCCCATTGGGTAGATAGAAAGATTAACCTAAATAATCTACACAGAAGCCCTTGGAACCCCATAAAATTGGGTCCCTAATCCATGAACTATTGGAACTCATTTACAAAACTTTTCTTAAACATTACATGAATATATTGTCTCATACTATAGAATTAGAATGTATAATCCCTATTCCATGAGATGAGACCTTTGAACTATAATGTATCTTAATTAAAACTATCTTTAGATAGGTTTTTTCCTCAAAAAGCATTTGATCAAATAATTGATTTTTAGCCACCCTGCTGTGTATTTCAGTTCTCTGAACTGTTGGGACAGACCTCCGTGTGCACTGTCTGATTCTGATGCGGGATTGACAGCTAGCAATGTTTTCATAGTGATAGTATTTCAAATAGAAATGAGATTTTAGCTGGTTGCTGATCTAGCAAAGATTTGCTGTGTTGTGTGCCCCCATGTTTTTGTGTCCCTTTCTATTAGCTCAAAACAGACTTCATGCTTTCTAAGTGACCACCTTAGCAAGAGCTATTGCCAGATAATGCAATAAAATCATGTGGATCTGTACCTGCTACCTGAGGTTGGAGGTGGGAAGCTAATATTTGAAAACTGCAAGTTTTATAAACTGAGTTTTTCCTCCCAATGAAAAACTGCTAGGGGGTCTGGTCCCCTGCCAGGACCAGAGAGAACACAAGGAGGTGCAGATAGAAGTTACTCAGCAACGCCAGAGATTTGAAGCATACAAGCGATCTTCCTTTGAATCCTAGTTCTAGGCACTGCATGAAACTTGCAGTGAGAGTCACTAAAGTATAAAATAATATACTTAATTGTAAAAAGCATTTAGAATGAAGTAGCTGCCAATAAAAATACATGGGTCACTAATACTTTTACCCACATAGACTCATAGATTCATAGACTTAAAGGTCAGAAGGGACCATTATGGTCATCTAGTCTGACCTCCCGCATGATGCAGGCCACAAAAGCTGACCCACCCACTTTCCCTTAACTCAGCTGTTGAAGTCTCCAGATCGTGATTTAAAGACTTCAAGTCGCAGAGAATCCTCCAGCTTGCGACCCCTGCCCAATGCTGCGGAGGAAGGCGAAAAACCTCCAGGGCCTCTGCCAATCTACCCTGGAGGAAAATTCCTTCCCGACCCCAAATATGGCGATCAGTAGAACCCCGAGCATACAGGCAAGATTCTCTAGCCAGACCCACATTTTACCAGCGATGGCACTTTATTACCTAATTGACTAAAATCACGTTATCCCATTAAACCATTCCCTTCATAAACTTATCTAGCCTAATCTTGAAGCCAGTGAGGTCTTTCGCCCCCACCGTTTCCCTCGGAAGGCTGTTCCAAAATTTCACCCCTCTGACGGTTAGAAACCTTCGTCTAATTTCAAGCCTAAACTTCCCCACGGCCAGTTTATATCCATTCGTTCTCGTGTCCACATTAGTACTGAGCTGAAATAATTCCATAAGAGGCCAATGCTGGCTCCTTTCTAAGGGTAGCCCTGCTGAAAATCTTAGGCTAGAGCAGTGGCTCTCAAACTTCATTGCACTGAGACCTCTTTCTGCCAACAAAAATTACTACATGACCCCGGGTGGGGGTGGGGGCGGGTCAGAGCCTGAGCCCCACTGCCCCGGGCTGAAGCCCTTGTACTTCGGCTTCAGCCCCGGGCGGCAGGGGTCAGGCTTCGGCTTCAGCCCCAGGGCCCAGCGAGTCTAACGCTGGCCCTGGTGACCCCTTTAATATGGGGTTGCGACCCACAGTTTGAGAACCTCTGGGCTAGAGTGAACAGTACAGATGGTATCCATAATTTCTCTCCTTCCTCTCCCATTCCATCAGATTATTTAGTTGGGATTGGTCCTGCTTTGAGCAGGGGGTTGGACTAGATAACCTCCTGAGGTCCCTTCCAACCCTGAGATTCTGTGATCCCAGTGCAAGCTGTATTTCTTCTTCTTTTTGCAAGTTTTACACAATCACACATTGCAACTACTGTACTTTAGCCTGCTCTAGAGGAAACTTGTAGTGTTTCCACATTTGAGCAACTGTTGTAAGTGGACTCTAGTATTGTCTAAAGCTAAAAGGGGTGAGAATTCTTGACTATTTTTTACTTTTCTGTACACAAGAAAACAAAATTCAGTAAATGGTGTAGCTAGGGGGCCTTGTCTTCCACGTTTCATACAAAACAATTGCCCAGCTAAAAAACAGTGTTTTCTATTTCTATGCTAAGCTTCTTTTGGAGAAGTTGAAAGCTGTGTGCTGTATTAATACAATATCGCTCAGTTTGATGTAGTGTTTTTGGTGAGTTCCCAAAGAGAAACACTGCATCAAATCGAAGGGGAGGACTCTTTCTACAGCCATATCACTTCTGGCTCTTAACTTGGATCTCCTAAAATGTCAGCATGAAGGAGTGTTAGCGCTTGAAGAGGCCACCAAAGAAATCTAAGGGGTGTTTCAGAAGTTGGAGCTTTTCCTTCTGAATGTGTATGGAGCCAGTGCTGCAGTATGGCATTTTGTGGTACTATCTTTACGAAGAAATATAAATGCCAGGTCCTGATGACTTGTGCTCAATAAAAGATTCAGTAGCATTTTTATAAGATTATAGGCGTTGTGTTCATCTTATCTAAAATCACTCCTGTAATTTCAGATGAATATTCTCTCTCTCGTATGCATGTGCTCCTGTGAGTTTTCTCCATGTAGAGACAGTATCCAAGATTTTCCAAAGTGATTAGCAATTTTAGGTGCTTCAGTTTTTAGGAAGCCCATTTTAGGAGACACCGTCAACCGGCCTAATTTCAGAAAGTGCTGAGCACCCACCCTCTGAAAAACAGACCCCCAGTAAGGTGTCAAGTAGTGCCTCAAAGTCCCTCCTGAAAATCATGACCTATAGAATTACAGTTACATAAGTATTTATTACAAAAGCTACTTGTGCATTTCAATTAGTTGCATGCAAGAAATCATAACTGCTAATCCTTATTCATCCTCACTTCATTAGAAATCATACACATCACTGAACCTTGTCTCAGATCTGTTCTTCCACATAGCTAGCTAATATTTAAAAAAATAAATATTTGCTGAGCAATGTAGTCACATTGCATGATCTTATAACCCTGCACAATGACATCTCATGACATTTAGATGTACGGGGCTGGAGTGAGGATTGCTGTGTTTGGATTTTAAAGGCTGCATCATTGCAACATTAAGGATTGAAATCAACTCTTACATCCTGGAATGCTCAAACTGCATGCATACATCGGCCAGGCAAATATTGCCACCTTTGGGGTGGCAAGTGAATGCCAACAGGCGAGCACAGCTTTGTAGCCTTTCTTTACTCATTGTTTTATCCTGCACTACCCAGGCGAATCAAATTACTATGCTGTAAACTTCTTTGCGGGAACTAGGGTTACCATACGTCCAGATTTTCCCGGACATGTCCGGCTTTTTGGGCCTCAAATCCCCGTCTGGGAGGAAATCCCAAAAAGCCGGACATGTCCGGGAAAATAGGGAGGGAGGGAGGGGTCGTGGGGCTTGGGTCCCGGCCGGAGCCGGAGGGCCGGCAGTGCTCGGCCGGGGACCGGAGCTGCTGGGGCCGGGGCCGCCGGGGCCAGGGCGGGCTGGAGCCGCTTGGCCGGAACCAGGGCCGGCGCCCCAGGGCCCGAGCCGAGCCGGGCGGGAGACGCCGGGGCCACACTGGGCCGCGCCGCTTCCCGCCCCAGCTTACCTGCTGCCTCCCTGTTTCAGGCTTCCCGCGAACATTTGATTCGCGGGAAGCAGGGGAGGGGGAAGAGCAGGGGGGCGGAGCGTTCAGGGGAAGGGGCAGAATTGGGGCGGGGACTTTGGGGAAGGGGTAGGGGTGGGGGCGAGGAAAGGGGTAGGGGTGGGGGCGGAGTTGGGGCGGGGCCAGGGCCTTGTGGAGTGTCCTCCTTTTTTTTAAATTAAAATATGGTAACCCTACAGGAACAGGTGGGGATTTATCCCATTATCCCTTCTCTTTCCAGCTTGCATTCCACAGGAATCGTGCAGGATGATAAATTCAAGGCCAGTACGAGACAGAGACCCCAAAGAATGCATTTCCCCCCTTTTTTGCATCTAGAATGCTTCCTTGGAGCCCAGTTAATCTAGTGGTTTGAGTGAGGACCATTTCAGTTCCCTTAGCTGACACCCAATCTGTGCAGTTATAGTTGGTGGTGGCTATTTTTGTAGTTCGGATGATAAACAAAATAAACTCTATTCTATTTCTGTCTAACTCGTACAGTGTAGACAATGTGAGTACATTCTCCTGATTGTAAAGTCAATCGTTTAAAGTTTACCTTTCAGGTAAAACTCACAGAATAACAAAGTAATTTTACACAAGCAACAAATGTATAATTTTTGCCAAGTTAACTTGTATCTCAAAGCTGCATATTACAAGTTGTTCCCTGCGAATTTAAGTGTTCTCTGCAGTCTGCTAAAACTATGGGTCATGAAACATTTAAAATGTTGTGTGTTAAGTCCTTTTCTTTACTCTTATTGATCATACAAGATTTCCAGGCATAATTAGCTTTTTTTTAATATGTACATTCCCAGGTGAAAAATTAGGTAACATGGAGTTGAGTTTGTAAATATAACTTATTGAGACATGGGTGGGGAAATCTTGAATCTTATCTTGTGTTTAGGATGGTATCTTTGAATTTTGAAGGCTAAGCTTATTATTGTCTATTCTTTAATTCAGGTTTCCCCAGACTTAATCTCACCTGTCCCCTAAAAAGAGATAATGACCTTCCATTCTGCCTCCAGCTCAACTTAATTTAAAATTTGTGTATAGAACCGTAAGCGTGCTAGGTAGAATTGGTGTATGATGGAGACATTTTGATGAAATTCTTGAAGAGGACTCTTGTGTGCTAAATTCAATGGAATAAATGGTCCCAGAGTCAAAAATTTTAATGTGATCCTTTCACTGTACAATGTTAAACATGGTTCAGTGTTTTGAGTACAGAGACTTGGGCCTGTTTAGTCTCATGGTGGAAACGCTAGAAAACTAATGCCAAAGTTTGGAAATTTACTGATTAGGATACACAAGAGAAAAAGAAATAAACAAAACATAAAATATTTTGAGTTTGAAATTAAGATGTTTTGCATAACCACTCAAATTTTTGTCAAGTATCCAGCACATTTAAGGTAGTTTTAACTACTAAGAAATCCTTAATTTCAAACTCAAAATGTTTTGTTTAATACCTTTTTTCTTGTGTATGTTAATCAATACGTTTCCATCCATTCCAGTTTCCAGCCAAATGCAGCTTAATACAAATCACTAGTTAAAAAATCTAGTAAATAAGAAATGTCTTTCATAATTTTCTAACAATACAAAATTGTAAAAATTGAGACTCTGAATAAGTGTATATTAAGCTTTATAATTGCTTAAATGTGTATAGATATTGTTTATACTCCTAGTTAGCAAATAAAGTACCAAATGTAGTGAAAACACTCTCAACATGCTTAATTGTTACTAACAATGAGACAACCTCTAGGAAAATGACTAAAAAGTGCAAATGCAAAACAAGATTTAAAATCAGTCATTTGAATCAAGGCTTCCTATTTGCTGATTTCAAATCATGATTAAAATGTGTGATTTAAATAAATCCTCCCTGTTCTGTTCTCATGTAACTTCCTCTTTTCTTCTGTACAGCCCACAAAAATAACTGAGAGTTGGAGACATGTATAACACTTCTTATACATGAAAAGTGTAAATATACTGTGAGAGGGTTGTCTGGAATGTGGTCACTTTGGGGAAGAGATCTGAAAATAGATCTCTTTTGGGTGACTGCCTGTGACCTAAAGTAACCCAGGAATAGCTTGTTGCGATAAAAAGAGAATGTACTTTAGTTGATATTGAATACTCCAATATTGCATTGTCTGTTGAGTAGGATAGTCCGGGTATGTAGTCTTACTTTTGGAGTAAGTGATGTGTATTTTGGGGTATATAGGATTGTCTCCTGGTTTTTGTGGTTCTGGGTTAAATGCAGGGGCCGTGTTAAAGCTGTTTAGGTGACTGTAACTGTTCCCATGCTATACTTCTGATTTTGAATAATGCTAGTGGATTTTTTGAGAAAATGATCTATGAGGCTTTTTCCTTTCGTAATTGGTAGATGTTTCCAAATCTTGTAATAGGCCCGAGTGCAGTGACCTTTGGGCTGCACAGGAATAATTGCCAAGGGTATGCAGTTCTTGCCTCTGAGCGGTGCGAGCTGCTTTCCCACATATAGATCAGGGTGCTGCTACCTGCCCCGTCTCTGCTTCGGTGCTTTCCAGTCCAGTTTTGATGCTCTCAGAGAGAGGGAGCATACTGGCTAGGTATGGAGAATACTAAGGAGCTAGCTGAGGGTGTGTCTACATGTACAGCGCTGCAGTTGCACCAATGCAGCTGTACTACTGCAGTGAGTCTGGTGACGACACTCTATGCCGATGGGAGAGAGCTGTCCCGTTGGCATAATAAAACTACCTCTGCGAGCGGCAGAAGCTACTTTGGTCGGAGAAGGTCTCCCACTGACATAGCGTTGTCCACATAAGTTACACTGACATAAGCACTGATGTCGCTCAGGGGGGTGGTTTATTCACACTCCTGAGCGACATAAATTGTGCTGACATGAGCTGTAGTGTAGATGTAGCCTTAGACAGCCTCCACCTTATGCCTCAGGGCTTTAAAGGGTAGGGAGTGGGTTGTAATAAAAAATCCTACAAAGGAAAAATTCCTCCTAGCAGTCCAGCCACCCCATCTCCATTCAGGTGCAAATCAGTAGACAGCAGGATTTTTTTTTTTTTTTTTTTTTTTAAAAAGGGCAGCTTCCCTGCAGGCTAGAGACAGGAATGATGTGTAACCCATGAGATGGGAAAGCTTAAGAATTTTGTCATCTTTTTTTGAAAACCTCCCTTCCTGACTAGTTAGCTCAGCATCAGTTGAGTGTGTCCTTAACATATTCAGATTTTGTTTAAAGCTTCAAAATAGGTTCCTCGCTGAAAGAGCAAATATGCTGTAAAAGTACACAAATACCCCTGGGTGGACATGAGTGGTAAGAGTCCTAACTATTTAATAACTGACCACCCCCCCCCCCCCCATCGGCTATAATTTAATTACAGAATGCAGGCTTTTTATTTTAGATGTTTGAGGAATGAATATGCTTAAGAAGGGAACCTCATAGTATTTTTATTTCACTTCAGAAAATGTGCTCTTTGTTTCCTCACTGTTTTTGGTGGTAAAGTGGCTTTTTGTTCAAAGGACAAAGTGGCTATTTTCAGGTTGTGTATCGCAACAAACATGCCATGGTGGCCTCATTAGGGACCTTAGGAAGTCTGCAGCCATGGCCTACAGATGATCAGTCTGGCTAGAGGCCAAACACCCATATATGTGAACATAGGAGGTGTGTAATCCTTCAGTACTTACTACACCTCTGGCCTCCAAGTAACTCGTTTTATCTTCCCATCTACTCCTTCCCCTGCCAAAAAAGTTGAAAGGACTCCTTGATAAGCACAAACAAGAACACAACAGAGAATCACAAATGAGTCCAGCTACTTTTGAGCAATGAAGGGATAAAGTGTTTAACTTCCAAGTATTCATTCTCTTTTGCGAGCTTGTGTATATTTGAAACATTGTCCAATTTGCCTAAAACTGATCAGAAGAATTCCACTCTGTATGTCAACTATTGGGCAGATTGTTATGTTTTGATGAAGCTAAAGGGCGGTCAAAATCATCTTCACAGTGGAATGGAACCATAAGTGCTGGTCCAGTCTAAAACATGATTGTACAAATGTTTTTGTGAGGATCCATGTCTGTCTGTCTAAATGATTTCAACGCCAGATCTGCTCAGGTTACATGGGAAAACATTTGTCCTTACACTCAGCTCTGCAGGCTTAGCCTGGGATCTGAAAGTCAAGCTGGTTCTTTCTGGCAACCTCATAGCAAAAGTTTCTGCAGTTGAATTCTAGTAGTATTGATACACATGCTAGACTAGAATCCCACTCTCTCTTAAATAGCTGTTTGGATTCTGTAGTGCCAACAGGAATAGTCAGATTTAATTTTAGTCAATAAGGTAAGCAAAAACTACTCTTAATAAATGAGTTTGAGTAACAATATGACATTTTTATGTCACTTCTCAGTAAAATTTCATTTTCACTACGGAGTCATCTGTATAAAGGGGCAAATATCCTGTGTGCAGAAGTTCTGATTTTCCTGCATGTTTGACTGTTAATTTCCCTGAACTCATACTTGGGCTGTACAACCCTAATGCAATAGTTATTTCCTGGAGTGTCCTGTCATTCATGTAATTGAAACTTTTCTGGAACACCATGATCTAAATAAATCTACAAGTTGCCTTGCTTACAGGAATCTAATGGCATACCTAAGATGAATATAGACAGATCACTTTACAGCATGATCCTTTCCTCTGAGGCAGGGTGCGTATGGGGGAGGGAGGGAACAGGACAAACCAGTACAGAGATATCAGAGGCAGAGCTGTCAGGTAGACAGACATCAGTGAGCAGGCGTAGTGTGGGTGTGAACCCTAGGTATCACTTACTGCTAGTAAACCGAAAATGGAAGTTGTTTACTATATTTAACACCACCTGCTTCCTCCCCCATAGGCCTGTATAGACGAGAACCTGGACATGGTGAAGTTCCTGGTAGAAAATGGAGCCAGTGTAAACCAGCAGGATAATGAGGGCTGGACCCCCCTTCACGCTGTGGCATCCTGTGGCTATCTGAACATAGCAGAGTGAGTGAGTTTCAAGCTGTCATGAGTATTTACAATAACAGATTCCACACCCTCCTCCTCAGATCTGGCACATGGAAGGCTGATGCCATGTGACTCAGAACAGTAGATCTTGGAAATGCTAAGTTAAAAGGACAGAAGATAAGTTACTCTTAGTCTTTGCTATTGATTGTAGGGGTTTGGGTGGAAGATGACACCAGTCTGCCTTTTGATAATTGCATCTGAAATGCTTAATGCATTGTCAGATGTCTAAGCTAAAATTTGCTGAGCAAAACAGAAGCACAGTGACTGACAGTGTGCACACTAGAGAAACGAGGTGGGTGAGGTAATATCTTTTATTGGACCAACTTCTGTTGGTGAGAGACACAAGCTTTCAAACTTACACAGAGCTCTTCTTCAGGTCACACTAATAAAGCACAAATCAGCTGCAGCTCAACTACTTGCTGAGCAGCTGTGCCGCTCCCCCTTCAAAAGGGAATGCATGCAGAATTGTAAACTTCTTTTCTGGTGTACATTTGAAAAACGTCATAGGTTTAATTACCTTGATGCTGTTACTCCTGTTTAAACCCCTACCGTCAGACACAGTGCACAAGTGTAAAGTGGTTAAATTATTGGATTAAGCAGCACCGGTGTAAAGCCTTGCTTTTTATACCCATGCAGCACCTCTGACTAGGGGTTTGCAGGATAACTATAGTGATGTCCTCTTGAAAATGTTCCTAATGTAGACAGGTCCTTGGAGTACAACTGCTCAAAAGGCATGAAAAGCCCTTAGGGGAAGGGTAGATGTTTGCGCTGCAGTGTCCCTAGTATGCTAACGCCGTTCTCTTCAAATCCAGATTGTGTTCCCATTATTTACAAGCTGCCTGACAAAGATGGAGGACTAAGTAAAAGTAACTACCTGTTACTTAATCCAGTTAAAATGGGTGTTGCTATGTTGGGTTTTCGTGTAACATTTAGGTACAACACAAGGGATTGGGCTCAACACGGATAACTAGGCAAAATTCTCTATCATGTTACACACAAGTTCAGACTGGATGGTCTAATGGTTCCTTCTGGCCTTAATTGATTAATCTTTGATTACAAATGCTGTAAATTAACAAATGTAAATGCAAAAATAGAGTGCTAAATCTTATTGACTTTTTTTGGTCCAGTAGGTTTTTAAAAATATTTAATTTTAAAAACAGAAGGCTTGTCTACATGGAGACAGTCAGGAAAGTTAATACAAATTAACTAAAGGTGTGGATTTGTTAAATTGCACCTGTGTGGACACGCTCACTCAGAATTAAAGTAGGCTTAATTTGGTGTAGGTAAGATCATAGAGTGACTTGCTCCTCAAGATTACTCTGACTTCAGTACTTGGAATCAGTAAGTGTGCTGAGAGGACTAACACTCTGCAATTGACCGTGGTATTCATTCTAACCCATGGGCCCAATAACTCTAGTTGCACTGGGGGGGATGTTACGATATTAGATTTGTTGTTCTAAGCCAGCCAGTTACTGTGAGGATCTGTTTAGGAAAGCGGAATAATTGGAATCAAAATATTGCAAAACTAAGCAATAGGGTTCTCATTTGGTTGAGCTGTGCTTCTGAAAAGCAGACTGGTTCATACCCAAGGCAAATAGAAATTAGCAATTTTTTTCTTCAATCTCCGCTCCATGCACTGACCTAACCCAAGAAATGTCCACTACAGTTCAGTTACTCCTGTCTTCTCATGGGTGGCCTTTTGCCTGAGTGGCCCAGGCAGACTCTGCACCATTGCACTGATGGTGAGCGGCGGGGAATGCTAATTTCCAGTGGCAAAGGGTTAATGGAGGTGTTTTTTGTGGGTTTAACTTGGGTGAGGAAGAATATTTTGACAAAGATGTGTAATATTTTTGGTAGAGGACGTTTAGGGGAAAGCTCAAGTATAAAATGACAAACTTGGCATCAAATATCAATGCAATTTCTGCACATCCTAAAACCCCATCAAAGATATCATGGAGCTAATAAGGTTAGTGGATGTGCAGAGTTTGGGGAACAGCTACTGTGTTTTTTCATGTCTAAATCCAGAGCATAGAGAAGCTTCCAGATACTGTATAAAACTTGCCTTTATATTGTGTTCACTTTAGGCTTCCTCCTCTGGAGAAGCTTCCAATGCTAGATAAGCTTTGCAAATTTCAAATAAGCTTTTCTGAAAGGGGATGAATATAAGGAAACAATATTTTTCCTGCCACTCCCTCCCTAACCTGTAAGACCTTTAACCGAGAACGTTGCTAGTCTGTCACATTCTTTAATGACATGCACGCTGAAGGAGGAATTGCCTGCTCTTGTGTGAACTTTTGATTCACTTATAAAAAGGGAAGTGGAAGAACATAATGAAGATCAGTCTTGTTTGGTTTTTTGTTACTTCAAAACTCCTTTAAAAGCACAAGCATGACCATGTTCGTACATGAAATCGAGGCATTTTAACTGGCTGTATAGAAATGGGAGTATAACAACTGTTTGCATGGGCTGCTATGGAGGAGCAGCAGGAGTTCTAAACTCTAAATTGAGAGGCTTACAGAGCAGTCTCATTTGGGACCTCACTTGTATCAGAAAACCAGATACTCTTCTGCTGTTCAGTCATATATGAATTTCAATTCTGGTAAGAGTCTGATACATCAGTATGGGTCTAATTTGTATAGATACTTGCTCAGCCATGGAGCCAACGTGGCTGCTGTTAACAGTGAAGGTGAAGTCCCATCTGACCTTGCAGAGGAAGCAGCCATGAAGGACCTGCTTCTGGAACAAGTAAAGAAACAAGGTAAGCCAGCTGTGCACTTGAACATGCTTCCTTTGGGCCTTCTAGGGGCTTTATAAGGAAACTGGATATACTAGATGTCTTGATGAAACTGAAATCTGGCCCAAGGAGTAGCAGAACAATTTAACTTTGATGGCCTGGCATTAGAATAATTGTACAAAACACGCTGTGATATAGTTCACAAATTACTAATACTTAGTTTCCATTCTGCATCCTCTGTAAAATGGCTTGTGCAAAGAAGGCAAAATACCAAATGGTTGAAAATGATATAGCCTCATACAGGATCTCTTTACTCTCAGATGAAGTTAAATTCAGGTCTCTGATATCCAGAGTGGATTGATTTAAATCAGTGACTTAAATCACTGATTTAAAATCATCAGCCACAAAAATTTTGATTTAAATAATTTGTTTTAATCTTGTGTTGCACTTGTACTTTTGAGTTACTTTTCTAATCAAAGGTTGATTCTCATTGGTTGATAGCCATTAAAACATGTTGATTTGCAACTAAAATAGCCTTTACGCTAAATTTGGTACTTTTTACTAACCAGGATGTTACACTATATTATTTATACACATTTAAGCAATTATAAATCTTACATTTATTCATATTCTTAACATTTTTTGTTAGAAAATGGTGACTCATTTCTTTACTAGATTATTTTTTACTCGTGATTTGTCAAGCTGCATTTGGATGGAGATTGGAATTCAATTAAATGCACCAACAGCATTTTAAAATTTTCTTTATTAAAATACCTTAAAGTTCTGGATACATAGGAAAAAAGTAAGTTTCCCATAACATGTTTTGCATTTAATGCTGATTTATTAAACAGAAATACTATCTGTTGTTAATGAATCGAACTGATTGTGTCTGGTCACCATGTCCTGCAAGATTTTAGAAATAGTAAATACCATCCTCTCTCATGATTTTTATCCATTGATTGAAAGGGGTATTTTTCCTGCTTTTTCAACTCCCAATTGGTTTCTCAACTCTGAATGAACTAGTCATTGAACTGAACTAGTTGAATAAACTGAAATGATGAAAATATTCTCTGTACGTGCAGACGAGGCTACTCTTGTCAAAAGCTGGTTTAGCACTTCGACAAACTCTGGCTGTAGGTGCTTAGCCAGTGACTTCAAGTTCAGTGGTTTGACTTTATTTAAAACTTTGGCAGCAATAGTACTGTTTGAATATTTTTTTCTTTAATTTAAATTATTTTAATAATTTAGGCCTTAAAATTGAAGTTGAAATAATGACAACTTATATTATGTTTATTTTTAAAAAGAAAAATGTATTTAAATACAAATCCAATTTGAATAAAAGATTTTTTTTTTTTAAACCAGCTAATTGATATTTATCCAGCCAGTTGGTATCTGTGAAGTCCTAACTTCACTGAGGTCTGTTATAATATTGCCATCATGTTATTCCTAACAAGAAAAACTATTGCAACTTGGATTTGCATTTGATATTTTTCTCCACTGGGAACCACAAAGGTCTTGTCTATACTGGGTTTTTTTAGCAGCTACACTGTTTTAAAAAGCGTCTTATGTCTGTGCAGTTTGTGCCAGATTCAAACCAAGGTAAACTGCACTGGTGCAAATTGCTGTTTACAACAATGAAAAGCATTGGTGCTAGTTATGATGATTAGGGCCCTACCAATTTCAAGGCCGTGAAAATCGTGTCATGGACCATGAAATCAGCCCTTCCCTGTGAAATCTGATATCCTCTGCTGCTGGGAACCCCGGGTTCCTAGCTGCTATTCTGGCCGCACTGGGGAGGGTCAGGAGTTGTCCTTCCTTTGTATGGCCGCTCTTGGTGGGGAGATCAGACCCACCTCCAGAGGCGGCACAGAAATGAGTGGTACGCCCTCACTTCTGCACTGCAGCAGCCCAGGAGCTGGGCTCTGGGCTTCTGTTCCCCCACACCCCAGCATCTCCACCCACAGCACCAGGCGCCAAGCTTGGGTCTTCCTCCCTTAGCGGGTCCTGCTGGGCTGGGGCTTTTGCTCCCAGTGGCTGCAGCTGTGGCAGCCCAGGCTCTGGGCTTCAGCCCCGCAGCTTCAGCCAGGGCTCGGGGCAGCCTGGGCTGCGGGCTTCCTCTGCCACTCCAGGCGGAGTAGTGTGGGCTCGGGGTTTCCACCTCCCCCACCCCCCTTCCTGCCCCAGCAGCTCCAGCCAGGGCAGCGTGGTCTCTGGGCTTCCCCCCCCTCTTCCCCCCCCCCCCCCCTCCAGCTGGGGCTCAGGGCTGCCCGGGCTCGAGGCTTCAGCCCCGCGGCGGCAGCTGGGGTTCATGGCACCCGGGCTCGGGGCTTCTTCCCTGCTGCTCCTGCCGGGGGTCAGGGCGACCTGGTAGAGGCTTCTGCCAGGGCTGTGGCACCTGTTTTTCCTGGGGGCCCACAAATTGGCCAGGGGCCCCTGCCTTAATCTGTCCCTGGCATGGACTAGCAGCTAGAAGCCCCTGCCTGGGGTGCTCCCAGCAGCACGGGGGAGATCCTACTCACCTCCACCTCTGGGAACCTCCTCTAACTGCAGGAAGCTGGGAGGGTGCTGCCTTCAAAGCCCAGCTCTGAACCCAGCACAGAAGTGAAGGTGGCAATCTTGGGACCCCACTACAACAACTTTGCAATCCCCTCCATGATTCCATTTTGGGCTTGGACCCTCAGGGTTACAACACCATGAAATTTCAGATGTAAACATCCGAAATCGTGAAATTGACCAATTTTAAAACCCTCTGGCCGTGAAAGTGATCAGAATGGACTGTGAATTTGGTAGGGCCCTAATGATGATGTATAACCTCCTCGGGCACACAAGGCCTAAGTGTTCCCTCTACAAGGCACTGACTAGACTGGCTATCTTTGCGCTGGTGTGGCTAAGCATGTTCCGCACGTCTCCAGTGGAAGCTTGCACCACTGTAAGATGGCGAAGTTCTAAACAGCAATAAACATACTAACCTGGCTTATCTGAAGACTTGGGAAGGCACCATTGTAGTCCTTCCTTTTTGGAAGGTTTTCTCTGCTGCTATAAGGGTTAGAGCCTTAACTTTTAAAAATGGAAGTTTAAAGTCTGTAGTAATTAATGGAGCTGGGCCCTTATGCTCAGAGACCGTTTCCTACTTGATATTGGCGTCTGGGAGACTGGAATTTTCAAGCCTTGCTTAGGAAGAAACTTGAAAGCCTGCCTAGAAGATTTGCCAGGAGTTTCTATGGAATATGTAGCCTTTTCTGAGTTTTACTGCATTCCCTTGGAAACGAGAGCCATTTAACTCTGCTTCGTTGTTGCATAGCTTACTAATGATGTTGGTGCTGGAGTAGTCTGTGTACTGGAATGACTCCAGCCTTAACCCACATATGCAGCTTAGACGTTGTGTTGGCTGTTTTGTTCCTAAGTGATCTTTGGGGCAGGATCAGTGGCTCCATTATTATAGGAATGTGATGAATCTTGTTCCCTTCCATGTGGGCGCACACCAACATGCATGCTCGCATTTCTGTGGTAACTTAAATGCATCACCTATTTCTTTGCAATACAACACATTGACTTCAGTGAGTTTTGGGCATGCAGGAATGGCCTGTTAATAAGCTCATTTATCAATAGTTTTTTGGGTTTTTTAACCTTGCAAGAGGCGTCTGAGGTGCATCTCATCAGCTGTACACAATAGATTAAATGTATATTCATGTTTAATTCAGTTTGTTAGACTGTTCTTTAGGCTGTGCTTGACCTTTTTTTAAGCTAGATCTGCATTTTTGAGGACTCAATTCTTGCACCCATAACTGATTCATGCTTTACCTAGCAATTAATTGTGGGCTGGCTTGTGAATGAGCCTCTCAATTTTAAGTATTATGAATATCAGTGAATTTGTTTCTATTGAGGGTGGTTCAGGAGTTCTCCTACATCCTAGGAAATGCTATTAGTGAGCTTGCAAAACGGCCAAAAATTTTGTTAAAATTATTCCATTTTAAATTGACGCACAAGTACAGGTGAGTTTTGGTTTGATTTTGTTTTTCCATCTGCGATCTGCTCCCACAGGGGTGGACCTGGACTTGGCAAGGAAAGAGGAAGAGCAACAGATGCTGCAGGATGCACGGCAGTGGCTAAACAGTGGGAAGCTTGAGGATATAAAGCAACCTCGATCAGGTGCTACTGCTCTGCATGTAGCTGCAGCCAAGGGCTACTCTGAAGTCATGAGGTAATGACTCCTTTACATCGGTCAATGCCTTGCATTCGGTTCTGTTGTGGAATGGGGCGCTCCTAGTGCTGTAGTTGAGGGTGGGGTTTGTTTTGGGAGTGTGGGTGGTGGGAGAGTTAGGCACCCAACTGCCATTCAATCTCAGCTGTTCCGTTTATAAACATATGCACCCCAAAAGATGCCCATCCAAAGCTCTGGGTGCCTCGGGGTATTTCTTAGCCTGAAATTGAAATAAGGCGTGTGCCTCTCCTTCCCCTTGCCATGTGACCTTAGAGGAGAATTGCAGAGAGGAGCCAACCAGACTCCAGCCCGTAGGAGCAGAAGCAACCACAGCAGGGATCTGGGGACATTCTCATCAAATGTTTTCAGATGTTCTCTGCCCTGTGCTGATTGGCTGTTTACTCCAACCTTCCCACTCCCTCTAATTCAGTCTCTTCACCTGCCCCTCCTACCCTCACCCTCCCTTCGTTCCATGTAGCTGATCCCCTCCCAAGTAAACCCACCCAAAAGAAGAAGAAAAAATATGGAACTATGTGACATTTGCCACCATCACATTGTTGACTTTGCTGGTGTGTTCTACCCCATCCCGCACCCTATCTCTGTCTTGTATATTTAGACAACACTGTCTCATGGCTTCCTTGTACTTTGCCGTCTGTCTGCATCCATCCACATGTAGATTGTATGCTCTCCAGGGCAAGGACTGTCTTCTTGCTCTGTTTTTTATGCGCCTAGCACAGTGGGATCCTAGTCCATGACTGAGGCTTCTAGGCGCTATAGTAGTACAAAGTACCGTATATACTCATTCATTAGCCCATTCGTTTATAAGCCGACCCCCCAAGATGGTTAGGTAAAAATAGCAAAAACTGTATGATCCTTTCATAAGCTGACTCTATATTTCAGGGGTTGGCAAACTTTGGCTCCCGGCCCGTCAGGGTAAGCTGCTGGCGGGTTAGGACGTTTTGTTTACCTGGAGCATCTGCAGACACAGAGCCCCTCAGCTCCCTGTGGCCACGGTTCGCCGTTCCCAGCCAATGGGAGCTGCAGGAAGTGGTGCGCCACTTCCCACAGCTCCCATTGGCTGAGAACGGCGAACCGCGGCTACAGGGAGCTGAGGGGCTCCATGCCTGCAGACGCTCCAGGTAAACAAAATGACAATGTATTAGATATTCAATTCAATGATTCCATAGAGTTTAAAATCATCAAATTTTGGTGTAGACCCGTTTATAAGCCAACCCCCGCTCTTTGATGCATCACTCTTTTACCAAAAATGTTCGGCTTATGAACAAGTATAGACGGTAATATAATGTAGCACTTCTGTAGGTAATATAATGTAATATATATGGTAATATAATGTAGCTTAATTCTTGACTATGCAGAGTTGGGAGTTGCAGGTTAAATGTTATTGCAGGATAAAAGTGATTGCAGTCTCTGTACCAAAATGTGTTTTGCCTGAAAACTCTGGGTTGAAGTGTAACTAATTATTTGCAGGAAACTAATGAAGGCCAGTCAATGGTACAGTGATGTACCAGTTATGTGATATTAAGCTTTACTGCTTTTTGCATGTAACTATTGGTGCCCCGTAACTTAAGCCCCTGTCACACTTTCCTATACATATGCTAAATAAGTTAAATTAGTCAGGCAAAATTGTTGTTTGAATTTATCAGCCTAGGGAAAAAGACACTAGCCAGTCCCCTCTTAACACCCACATTCCACTTAGGACTTGCCTATACCACGCAGCTTTTAGCGACAAGGCTGTGTTGACACAGCCTTGTTGCTAAACGTCGGTGTGTGTAAACGCTCTTTGTCGGCACTTTTGCCGACAAAATACTTCCAGTCCCGTGAGCGGCATTCACTTTGTCGGCAGGAGCCGCGTTCACACTGCCACTTACCGCGGCAAAACTTTTGTCTTTCGGGGGAGGGAGGAGGCTTTTTTAAGTACCCGTGAAAGACGAAAGTTTTGTCGACAACTTGGCAGTGTAGATGAGCCCTTAGTGCTGCTTGCAGTTTCTGTAATGGAGAGGTTCCACTTGGACTGCTGCTGAGCTGAAGCTGAGTGGCTCCTCTGATAGGCCTGTGAGTGTAAAAGAAGCAACCCCTGAGCAGCCTAGTAATGTATTTGGGCAAGTGGAACTTAGTGAGGTTTTCTCCAGCAAGGCGTTTTCCAACATTCACCTGTGTGCTTTGTCCCATGCCACCTCTTGTGCTATGGAGGAGCACCTTGTAAACTCCCACAAGGCTGCTCCATTGTCCAGGCTCACATCCCCTCTGAAAACTCTCCTCCAGTGTGATGGCTACAAGACACTCAGTTGTGGTTAGGCAATTGGTGTGCTCAGACTGCTGGTTTTATCCAGCTCTTCATAACCATCTCAGTGTTTCCTTGTGCTCCACCATCCATATGCACCTGTTGGCTCTTGTCTTATACTTGGATTGTAAGCTCTTTGAGGCAGGGACTGTCTTTGTTCTTTGTATAGCGCCTAATGACACAATGGGGCCCTGATCGGGGCCCTTGGGCTCAACCACTGTAAAAATAATGGTGCCTTGTCATGTCTGTCCTTAGCAGTGTTTTGCACACAGTCCAGTAATGAGGTGGCTGCACTTTCCAATAGCCACTGTTGCTAATGGTGCTTATACCTCTTGTGGAGAACTTCCCCTCGCTTCTAGCTATTTCAGAAAATAAAACTGAGCTAATCTGGGCTCTTACCCTTTGATATTTTATGACCACCTTTGAGCTCAAATCTAAACTCTAGTGACTTACACCAAGGGCAGAGAGCCAGGAGCTAGCAAACCTCTTGATGAGACACAGAATTGCTCCTTGACCTTGAGCAAGTCTCTTAACAGCCTTGTTCCCCACTTTCTCCAGCTGGAAAATTAGCTTAAAAAGTCAGCACCTGATCGAAAAGCACATGTTTCAGCTGAGCTGAGCTTTCACAAGGAAACTGCTATGTGAGCCATTTAACAATACTATAGTTAGTTAGCACTGTAACACAGCGGTTTAAAAGCAGCAGAAATGTCAAAATCCCAATGCTCCCTCGAATGACAGTGCTATAAAGGCAGCATGCTCTGCTTCTGATCAGTGGTGGCAGTTTGGAATGGCATACAGGTGCTCATTCTCTGTCCAGTGCACCTCTGCCTTAGGGAAGGTTGCTGTGGTGATGTGGATATTCTTGAAGGTGATGGTGGAATCCCCAAAATACAAATAATCAAAGAACAGTGGTAAGCGTCCCAATGCGTAGAGCCCTACTGTGACCTCCCTAAATGTTTAGGCTGGTGGGTGCTTAGTGTTGTTAAAAGGCAGTAGGTCTTGTGCTTCTCAGTCACTTTGGCACTCTTGACAGTCCCTTAGGATCTCAACTATGGATACCTGTTTTTCAAAAACCTTCACATAAAGGTCTTGACTGGGTGCCAGTGTTTCATGGCATCTGCAATGATCAGATATACAGGTGAGGGGGAAAGTCAGACAATGGTATACGTGGCGGAGGTGTTCCCAAAGTGTCTGGCTTGCACCAGGATTTGCTTTTACTGCACAGATCCCAGTCTATTAAGATGCATGTCTTGTAATCCTGATTTGTGGGTTGTCTTGTTCATTAGCTGTCAGTCACAGGCAGTGAAATCCTTGCTCCAATCCCTCTCTGGTAGTCCTGCCTCCACTGGCCTGTCAGTCTGGGGAATTTCAGTTGTGCTCTTTTGCAGAACCAGCACTAGACTCATCTCTAGACTGTAGTGAAGGGCAACCAGCTTTTTCTTAGAAGCCATTACTGGGACTTCTCTACCCAAAACTTATTGGGTCTTTGTTTGGCTCCTTCTCTGCCAAACATTTTCACACTGCAGAGATCCCATCTGGCCTTCCCTTCCAAATGCAGGCTTCTTCTTAGAGGTGCTGGGGTAGTGATGCACAGTGGCTGGACCTCTCCCAAGCCTCCCAGTTTCCCCCAGTCTCCCTGCATTGCCAAAATATGCTTTTGTTTCAAGGCCAATTTTGTGTGTAATCCTTCCAAGATTTTCCTCCTTAAACTGTTCACTTAGTGGCTCATGCACAGATTATACTACTTCTCTTTTGTGCACTAGGTGCAATTCAGGATGTTGGGACTTCTAATCTGTAAGGTTTTGCATGGCTTGTTATGGCAACCATGAGTCTCCCTGTACACTGTCCTACCAGCTGCAATCAGCTGGAATGATGTGGCTAATAGACCCCAGATTAATAGACAAGGTCTTCCCCTTTTGGTTCTACCAAAGTCACTTTGCCCTTCAGGACAGGCTACAAGTCATGTTTTTCCATTCAGGTATATCCTGAGTAAGAGGGTCCTGTTGTGGGCTGGGGAAGTATAAATTGACTTTTGTTGTTTGCCTTTTGACTGTCTTTCATATTATGACAGTAATGTGCCCGAGAGAGATTACTAAATTACTCAAGGTAGTCGAGTCCAAAGCTGACTGAAGAGTTAAAGGGATGTCACAAAACTGGGTCACTGGGCTACAAAATGGCAGATGAAATTCAATGTTAAGTGCACAATAATGCATGTTGGAAAAATATAATCCCAACTATACATACAAAACGGTGGGTTCTGAATTAGCTGTTACCACTGAGAGATCTTGGAGTCACTGTGGATAGTTCTCTGCAAACATTTGCTCAGTGTGCAGCGGCAGCCAAAAAACCTAATAGAATGTTAAGAACCATTAGGAAAGGGCTCGATAATAAGACAGAAAAAATCATATTGCCTCTGTATAAATCCATGGTACACCCACACTTTGGATACTGCTTGCAGTTCTGGTCGCCCCATCTCAAAAAAGATATATTAGAATTGGAAAAGGTACAGAGAGAGGCAACAAAAATGATTAGAGGTATGGAACAAGAAAGCATATGAGGAGAGATTAAAAAGACTGGGGCTTTTTATCTTAAAAAAGAGACCCAGGGATGATAGAGGTCTGTAAAATGGTGAGTGGTGTGGAGAAAGTGAATAAGGAAATGTTATTTACCCCTTCACATAACACACGGGCCATGGGTCACCCAGTAAAATTAATCGGCAGCAGGGTTAAAACAAAGATAAGGAAGTTCTTCATCCAACACACAGTCAACCTGTGGAACTTGTTGCCAGGGGATGCTATGAAGGCCAAAAATATAATTGGGTTAAAAAAAGAATTAGACAAGTCCATGGAGGATATGTCCATTAATACTATTCTCCAAGATGGTCAGGGACGCAACCCCATGCTCTGGGTATCCCTAAACATCTGACTGCCAGAAGCTGGGACTGGATGACAGGGTGTGGATCACTCAAAATTACCCTGTTCTGTTCATTCCCTCTGAATCATCTGGCACCAGCCACTGTCAGAAGACAGGATATTGGGCTTGGAGGGATGGTCTGACGCAGTACAGCCATTCTTATGTTCTTATTTGCAAATGAACATAAAAATACAAATGGCCTAATGTTTACCATGGGGATTCATTCTCTTTTTTCCTTTCCTTAGGCTCTTGATCCAAGCTGGGTTTAATTTGAATGTCCAGGACAACGATGGCTGGACTCCACTCCATGCTGCTGCACACTGGGGAGTGAAAGAAGCTTGCACTATCTTGGCTGAAGCGCTCTGTGACATGGACATCAGGAACAAGCTGGTAAGTGAGTGTTAAACTATTGATGCAACTTCAGAGTTCTAGTGACTGTCTGGAAGCAAGGATTGCACTGCTCTGCTCTGCTGAAACAGTCTTTACCTAGAAGAGCCCTGGTCCCTGTTAGGTCAGAGCTGAAGTGTGAATTTTTTTTATAGAGAAATGCACACAAACCTCTTTTGCCCATTGCTCAGCCCAGCCATCTGGTAAGTTGCACCAGCTCTAATTACCCTGTATAAATTGAAATGTATTTGGAAACACAGAATTTAAAGACTTCCTGTTTCTGAGACTGCTACCCTCCCTAGTCTTGTGGAAAAAGGTTAGTCAGTGAGTCTTGAGGCTCAGGAACGTAAGGGAGGGGAGTGCAGGGTATCTTCTGTCCTGTTTTAATACAGTCTTGACAACTTAAGTGACCAAAAATCAGTCTTCTTTGCATGGGAAATAACCCAGGTACAAAAAACTTGGTGGTGGTAAAGCCAGAGCTTTTAATGGGAAAGCTTTAATTGTGGACATGTAGCTGTGACTGAAAGCCTGTAGGTTTTTGGAGATAACCGATTGGATGCTAAAGGTTTTAAATCCTTTCCATTCACTCTGAACATCTTGGTCAAGCTGGGGGAACCTGCAGAATTCTCTAGCTGTGAGGGTGGGAAGCAGAGAGACAGCGTAACTATTTTTTTTTTGCTGATTACAGTATTAACTTCAGAGCCACATACTGTTAATGTTTTAAAATGTACTTGTCCCCCATGAAACTCCCATCCTGTTCTCCTTTCCTGTTATTTCTGAACTCTGATGTGTATGAAACTGTTTTTACCTGTCTAAATGGCTTCCTGCCTGAATTGATTCAGTGCTGTGATATCATGACCACTTCTTTGGCAGTGGATTGAGACTATACCTGCTAGAGCGACATCAGTGAATGAATCCAGACAGGAGGCTTAGGCGGCTGAGAGAACAAATTATTTTTTTAAAGTGTCTGGCTGAGTGTGGCATTTTCCTCCTTGTATAAATGAGGAATAGAATAACATCTGCTTGTAGTGGAAATTGATTTGAAAAATTACACTTGTGATTCATTCTGTTTATTTTTGTTTGTATGATCATTCATCTAAGGCCTGATCTGGCAAAGAGAACCACATGGACAGACCCCTGCCACCACAATTCTCTTTGCCGGATTGGGACCTAATCTGCAAAATTCTGTAATCCTCAATGGTTGTCTCAGTAACTGCTGCAAATTAGCGAGGTTCTACTGTCTTATTGCTCTGCAAACAATCCCTTTGAAAGTTAAGTGGGTCATAATATTTTTAGTGATCTGGCTATGGGTTGTAAATTCCCTGGCCAGGAGCTGTGGCCTGTCAGTCTTCATTTAATCAACAGCCATCAGGTTTCATTATTAATGTGATTAATAAGGTGGCTGAGTATTTTAATTAAAATGACAGTGTTGGAGGTCTCTTTCATTACATCCCAAAGTGGCCTTCATAGTTATTTTATATTTATGAGTAACAGTTCAGGACAGAGACCCCTCAACCTTGTCCTGTTGATGGCTGCATTGGCAAATTGCCAGGAGCTTAGAAGGGTGCACTAATGAATAGGGCAGGTTGAGGTCACCCTCATCCTTAATGTAGATGTGCAATTTTTGGAGAGCACGTGACCCAAATGCAATAGCTCCTGCTGCTGAGTTGGAGCATGGGATCTCATTCTCTCTGAGCTGCACTTGTAATAAAGGTGAGTCTGGCCATGGGTTGCATTATAAAACTGCAGCCTCTGCTTTTGGCCAGTCCTAGTCTAGGAATTAAGTGACTATGTCACGACTATGACACGAGGGCTGTCTTCTCTGCCATCCCATTCCATATGTCAACTGGCAGTTGGAGGTCCAAGCAGGTCTCTGAAGGTGGGGGGTCTCCTGAATGCATACTGCGGCAGGGAGTTCAGTTCTTTTATCCACTGGTAAAGAACACTTCTGACGTATTAATGAAGCTTGGATGGTGCCTCTGTTTTCTAATTGCCCATGTCATCAGGGCCAGACACCATTTGATGTGGCTGATGAGGGACTGGTTGAGCACTTGGAGATGCTGCAGAAAAAACAGAATGTGGTGAGTTTTTGGCTGACCTCTTTCTTGCTTTCTAACTAGCTATCTCTGCATGGATAATCTAACATATATATGATGTCTCAGTGGAGGCATGAAACTATGTGCCATCGTTTTTTAGATAATTGGGAGACATTAAACGTAATGGCATACTTAAAGTTCCAGAACCTGTTTGCTAGCAACTCAGCGGTAGCAAGAGGGTCAATGATTTATCAACATCTGGAATTCTAGATATTGAGTGTAGCTGTACAGTTAATCTTTAAATTTACCATTGTCCCTAAATCTCTTGTTTCTGGGAGGTACTTACATAGCAACTAACGAAGGCTTATGGTTACTATAACTTCACGTAAAGGAAGGTGATTCAAACACTGTGTCCTGCTTTATTCTGAACTGGTATATTTGTTCCTGTATTGTCTTTTAGAAGAGCAAGACTGAGTGAGGGAGAAGTAATTATAACTATGTGAACCCCAACATTGGGAGAAGTTTAGTAATTTCAAACCCACACTAAATAGTATGTCATCTTGTGATGTGGTGGAAGCCTTTGGTGAAGGTGGTGTGGATAGCAAACTGATAGCAAAAACAGTGGGTCTTGATCAAAGGAAAATTGATCCTCATATTGCAGCATTGGCCTAGAGTTGCACTCCTTCCTAGTCCATCTCAGACTTGCCACTTATTCATTGATGTCACCAAGATCCAAGCAAGCAAAAAAAAAAAAAAAAAATCCAGCCAGATGCAGTGTAACACAGTGGAATTAAAGCAGTGTTGCTAGAGAGAAAACGTTAGCTATAAATACGTGGTGATACCAGTACTTACAGCTTTGAGGAATAGGGCAGTGAGAGAGATAGAACTCAGAATTCTGGCTGCAACACAGTGGCCCAGCAGTCCCCCGTTGCATCCCCCCTTTTTTTTGTCCAAAACTGTTTTAAATGTGAGCCATCTTCTCAGCAAATTAGGGGAATTGATAAACTAATATGTAAACAGGGTTCTTTAGGCTTTTTCCCAGGAAGTGTGAACCAGCCTAATGCAGAAAACTGCACTCCTAATTTAAAAAAAAAAAAAAGAAAAAAAAATCAAATTACACCTACAAATTCTCTTGCATATAGCATAAAAAACTGCTATAGCATGCATGAGCTGACCATACACAAATTTCTTAATCTGGCCATATTTCTTTCAGGCAGGACCAGGAAAAATGGTGGGATGTCTTCTGTATTCTCACCTAACCTTAGGCTAAATGAGGCACTCAGAGCTCATAGGAGAAGCTCCTTATTTCAAGTCATGAAAGGCTTCCCTGAGTCTATGTCTGTTAGTTTTTGTGCATTCAAAGATGCGAGTATGTTTCTGCTTCTTACCTGTCCAGAGGGATTCTGGGCCTCTATCAGCAGAGGAAGCACTTGTAACTTACCTTGGACAGTGTGGAGAAGAAGCGAAGGAGGGGAGAAGTTTTCTGCTGAACAGACCTAGCTACCCCAGTCAACCTCCCCTTATAGCACTGCCTTGAGTACTCTGTTAGCTTAAGGCATCCAATTCTGGGGTCGCGCAATGTTTTCCAATCCTATAAACCCTGCACTGCAGTGTTTACAATTTTGGGATTCCAGGATACATTCACTTGAAGAACATGAGTGCCAGGCTGAGGGGTTTTTAGTGGGATTTTCAGGCTCAGAATGATCCTCAAAATGCACGACAGCACTAGAATTACAGTCTCTTTCTGCTCTACCTAAAAACATGCTTATAGCTCCTGGGAGTTACCCTGACTATTACCATGCTGCTGCTGGTTTATCCATCCCCAGTGGAATCACTGGTGACGAGATTTCCTGAACCAGTTGGCCAAAACACTTCCATCACTGCAGGAATTGACACTTGATGACAACCTCCCCTCTCCCCCACCCCAATTCTGTGCATGTGCTTGAAAGAACAGGGCAGTACATCTGGGGCAAGTATCTGACCCTTAGGGTCAAAGGGGACTCCCCTCCGTCAGCACTGTTGCTGATTTCCATGGAATTTCCCATGAAATGACACTTGAGTGTAACAATGTACCTGGTATCTACCTTATGCTGTTATAGCTATTCCTGGCCATGATGCGGTGCGCTTATAGATGTGTGTTTGCCTGTCAAATTGAGCAACGACAAAGCACTTAACAAGGAAAAACACCTGCTACTTCCTCAGAATGAGGTTTGGGATGACTTCAGACTGATAACGAGCTGCTCGTGCTGCTGATGCCTGTTCAAACATGACCTTCCCCTTCTTCTTCCACCTTTTGACAGCTGCGCAGTGAGAAGGAGACGAGAAACAAGCTAATTGAAGCTGACGTGAATGGCAAACTGCAAAGTGGACTCTTCAAAAAGTAAGACCCACAAAATAGCTGGTGTAGCTTTTGTCTTTTCTACAGTCTCCCACACTCCTGTCTTCCCTGTGTAGCTATCTCCAGCCTCTGGCTGAGGACTTGATGATCTCATTTGAAACCTTTTAGTACAGCTAGAGGGATTGCCCTGGAGTAACATAAGGCAGTCTAGTCCACATCTCCCCAGGGTGAGTGGAGCTGTCCCTGCCAGCATGGGGAATGCAGGATCGGGAATTTCACCAATAGCAAATGTACTGGGTAGGAAATACTGGGGAGCAGAAGTGTGTAAGAGATACTTGTGTGCTTACCTGTTCTAGATGTAGTGACTTATCTGCAGGTTCCTTAAGAGTAAAGGTCACAAATAGCTGATTTCCCCCCTGTTGGCACATCTTAAAAACTCCTATTTGTCTCAGCAAAGAGAAGATTCTTTATGAAGAAGACACTCTGAAGTCCCGGGAACCAGAAGAGGAGAACAAGGAATCGAGCAGTTCCAGCTCTGAGGAAGAGGAGGAAGCCGAAGAGGATGAGGCTTCAGAATCAGATGCTGAAAAGGAGGCAGGTAATGCATAATGCAACACTGAGATTTTAGTTAATTAATTAAGATATGAGGCCTCAGCTAGGGAGTCCCGCTCACTGTTTTTTCAAAGGCTAAATGCATTTTAAAAATGTTTCTTCAGATGAGATGAGCTGCTAAGTAAATCACATGGACTGGTATAGCATATGGTGGATAACTGTATAGTGAGACATCTTTTAAAAAATGGAAGACCTGACTTTATTGACCCTAAATTTATTTTAAAACAGATGAATACTTCTTAGGTGAGAAATTAGAATTTGATCTCAATACCCAAAATTAGAATTGCTAGAAAGCAAATTTAATAGTCCTTGCCCCGTCCTTTCATTTAATACAACTTTGCAAGACCCTTTTAGAGGGATGAAAACTTTCATCTTGCCAAATGTTTCAAACCAGCGTTGTTGTTTCAAGCACTAAATGCAAACAGGACATTTTCCTTTTTGTTTACTGGCTCATAGATCAGCATAAGTATCAGTAAAGATCTGGGGGTAGGTTTTAATTTATGTTCTCCATCAGCTCTGCATCAGGACAACACAAAATGTTATGTAGGTCGTATATAAACGGTGCCTTTTCCTCAGCTTAAATGTTAAAATGCTTTACATTTTTGGATGGCCTTCCCCACCAGACAACGCTAACTTTGGGATGGGCAGTAGTTAGACCCCCGTGAAACTTTGTTTTTAGATTTTTTTTTTCATTTTATTTTTTGGGAATTTTGTGTTTTTGTTTTATCAGCCCTGCCTCCTCACACACCCCTCACCCCCTCCTCCATCCCCTTCCCCTCCACACTCTTTGTACAGCCTCCAAATCCTCCTGCTGACCCCCACCTGCTCAGCACGCATGTGACCTGTACGGGACCTGCCATTGGCTGAGTGCACTCTGGTGGAATTGATCCAGTTAGCTCACCATTTGTGCTCATGGGTGCTGCCATTGGCTACTGACTCTCTCCTGGCTGATTAGAAGCTTTTGATTTTTTTTTTTTTTCATTTTATACATCGTTGTTTTTTTTTTATTTTGTGGTTATTTCATGTTTGAGAATAACACGGGGCTCTCGTTAGTTTCCAGCCTTACTTGCTTATGTTCCCCCTTAAAGGTAAAAATTTTGGTGAATGAGAGGTTTTGAGTAACCAGTTCAATGTGTAGAGAAAATAGTACTCCTATTGTACCTTGAATATAATGAACTGAATGAAGGTGTGTCTAGAAGTTGGTCTTCTAGTTAACTCATTTTAATGCTGCTCGGTAAAAGCCACTTGCTGTTGTTCTAGATAAAGGACTAAAAATGTGTTTTCAGGAAAAATAAACCGTAGGAAATGGAAACTTATTTCCTGTTACATTTAAATACTCCATCAACACATGGGAGCAGGGAAAGCTTTTTCTGATCTTGGTGTATAAAGGTTTCAGTCTGTTGAAAAATAATGGATTCACTAAGTACATAATGTAATCTCAGGCTTTAGATGCTGCTGCTAACTGCTGGAGTTCCAAGCTCCTGGTTTCTTCATAACGTCTCTGTGGCTTCAGTTAGGAACCTAGTCAGGGTGTGTGAGGTGCACGTGTTGTTCAAGTGACCATATTTAGGTCTCTGCTTCCTGATTTACCCATATCTCTGCAAAGAGGGGCTGACCACAGATTCCTGTGACACTGTTTAGCTTTCATCCCCAGAATAAAAACAGAAAACAAGTCTCCCCCCCTAGTGTTCTATAGATGTAAGACTGTTAGGATCCCGGTTGTTCTAAACAATGACTTTAGAAAGCTACAAAACAGCATTTCATTGGATGATAATGGTACTTAGTTTATCAATATATTTGCATTTTTTTTCACTAGACAAGGAAGAAGAATATTGATCAAGAGTTAGTGTGGCTATGGGTTATAACTGCACCTTACTCGGTCTATTTCCTTAGTGTGCTAATCAATAAATCTTTACTCCAGTGAGCACTACAAAACTGTCAAACAGCTATGGAAGCACAACCTGGCTTCTGTCTGGCAGCGAAACAACTATCACTTGGGCTCTGATTGGACAAACTTGAAGATGGATGATGAGTTAAAGGGACCGAAGCATCTAGGTTGATCTTGGCAGAACTGGCAGTTTAAAAAAAAAAAGTCTTTGTGTATGTTAATGACCAAGATTAAACATTTTTTAAAATTAAGTCTTTTGGTATGTAAATAAAATAAATGTCATATGGATTTTAGTCCATGTGTAGTTGCTCTTCTAATTAAAATAGAGTTTTAATAGGCAGCAACTTTGTCTTGTAATCTCAGGTCTTGCAAGCAAAGCTGGGGCTTAAATGAAACACCAACAAGTAAGCTTGGCAGAATGACTTATTTTTTTTATAATTTTGAGGGATAATATCTGTTTTAAGCATTTTTTATTTTTATCCATTTTAAATTTTCAGTTTCACAATTATGAGGTATTCACATTTTTTATTTTCAAATTAAATTTTCAGCTGTGGGAAATTATGGGGGGATCAGACAATTACTTAATGACAGACATTAAGATTCAAAAAATTAACGCTTTATAGCCATTAAAGCAAATTTGTTAACATTGCATGTCAAAATATACAAAGTACAGTAAATAGCCTTAAATCAAACTAGTAAGTTCCCAAGTAGCATTTTTCTTAGCTTTGCCTATCTGTAAATTTTGATTATTGAGGGAAAAATTTGTTGTTTGTACAGTAAAATCGACGTTTACTGACATTTACTGATTTAAAAAAATGTAGTCAATCCTTCCAAGCCTGCCTATAAGGAGTGGTTTTGCTGCAGGAAGTGGTGTCACATAGTGTATCAGCTTCAGAAACAGTGTGGATGAACATTATACAAACAGGGAATTGAAGTTAAACTAAAGTCAGAGCAGACCTGTTTTGGCAACTCTTGGTGCAAAGTAGCTTTCCCATATGTAAAACACAGATGTGTTTTAATTGCTGACTCTGGTATGAAAACTTGAGAAGGCAAAAGAGCCCAGAGTTTTTTGTCTTGGCCTTATTTCTTACAACTCGTACAGGAGTTTAGAGCCCTATCTCTGCTCAGCTTTCTGATTTGCTCAAAGTGAGTGGAGGCAGCCAAGTGAAATTGAGAAGTTCCCCAGTCCCTGAGGAGCGAACAGCAGTGCACAAAAAGTGCTGCACTGTATCTTTGTGTACTAGCCTGCTTCAGACTGCTACTGAAAGATAAAACAAGTGCAAGACAAACTGTGCCAGGTGGGCGGCCCCAGCGCTGGGGGTACTGCAGGCCCAGCACCCCCAGCCCTGAAGCTCCAGGCGGCACAGCCCCAGCGCCCGCCTAGCCTGCCCCAAGTTCCGGCCGCAGGCTGGCCGCCCTAGCCCCAGCCCCAGCCCGCTTCCTCAAAAAGGAGCAGCCTGCCTGGGCTGGGGCCAAAGGGGAGGCAGCAAGCAGGAGGGGGCCTTGGGGCAGAGAGTGGGTGAGGCCATGCAGGGCTGTTTGGGGAGGCATAGCCTTCCCCAGCTTACGATACGTGCCACCCATGTCCTTAGGTAACAAGGTGTTCGGAACCGAATGCTATATTCTAGGGGTAGAGGCATCTGTCTTGAATAGAAATCAAAAAGCCTTAATGGTGGAAGCTTGAGCTTGTAGAATGGAGCAACTAGGTAGCCACAGGATCTGGCTGTTTTGGGTTAGTTTATTCTTGACTATCTCCAGAGTGATCAGATAGTCCCAGCTGTACACAGAAATGAAAAATAAGTTATGCCATTGGATTCCCATCTTCCTCTCTTTGCAAGAGCTATGCCCCAAACCCATGGTGAATATCCAGCAGAACCATGTCATTGTATCCCTCACCTGACTGACTCAGACATGCATGGCACTACGTATATTTCGGCATTGCAGGAATACTTTAGTCTAGTTCTCAAACCCATATGTCTGGCAAGAATGATCAGTTAAAGGAAATCTAATGAATGAAGCCTGTTATCTGGCCTCAAACGCTCTCAGGAAAGAAAGGGCAGTTTACCTGCTGGGTGTGAAATAGATGGCTCTGTAAAAGCATGCTTCAGCTGTAACCACTTAGTGCAGAGGTGTTTTAGGACTGGGCAGAAATACCTTTTGTTCAATGAGTAGACTTAGGGATGCTTCCCTTTATTCTGAGTGTGGGGAACTAGAATGTTCTGTTATTACACAGGCTCTGGGTCTGCTTATTTGCACATCACAGTGGTAAAGGGAAAGTGGTTTATAAATGCAACATTCAAACACCTTGTTTTTTCTTCCCTTGTCTAAAATTGTAGAGAGAAAGAAAGAGTCCTTTGCCAACCATTCTGGTCATGAACCCAGGACTAGCGTCACTGAGCAAATACCACCACCAGAACATAACTCCTTCACCGCAGCTCCTGCCAGAAAAGTAAGTGAATTGGGGATTGACTTAGAGTCCAACTGTGCATTCCATTGTTGCTTTAAAGCAATTGGGTGCACTGGAGAATAGATTTTCTTAAACTGGTGTTCAGAGAGGTTGCAAGACTTACAATCAGATACTATTCTCTCTCTGATTTTAACAAAGAGGCACAGTTAACGGCATAATAGTCTGGGACATGCACAAATAGGGCTAATTTTGTCTGGTGTGCTGTCTTTCCATTATGTCACCCTCTGAAATAAGTTGGGCCATTTAAAAAAACAACAACACGTTACTGCTTAACAAGTACTCCTGGTTCTCTGGCCAGGAAGGACCCCACTGCCTGTTTGGTGACAGAAGCAGTTTTGTCTACATCTGTTCCCCTAGTTCCTTTCAGCAGAAAATACTGCAACAGAGAGAACTCCATTGAAACTGTCCTTATGGAAGGGACTGGTAAAATTCCTGTTTTTGCCCTTCATGGCAATGTGACAACAATGCAATTGGTATTGAAGCACATAGCCTGAAGATCCATCCAGGTTACATAACTTGCCCCAGACTTGATGGCACTGTATGAGCTATGATGCTACACTAATGAGGTAGAGGGGAGACTGCTTGTCATTTCTCTGGCAATGATATTCTCCCCCCCTCTCCCTCGAGTGAAGCTCTCTATAGCTACTGAGATTAGACATAAACCTCTTCTGACTCTAAATCCACTTGGCTAGCAGGAGCCATGAGTGTGGTCCCTATGTGTATTCCATACATGCCCGAGACTGGAGAATTTGCAAGTAGTGTCTGTTGGTCCGTTTTTGGGCCCTGGTGTTCTTTGTGCTCAGTATCAATGGTATAAGGAGAGGTGCAGACCAACCGCCTCTCCTGTTCATTCTTACTGTTGCTCAGCCTGAGTCGGAATCCTATGTCCAGAGCCACCTTTGCACTGTTTTCGTACCTGTAAATATCATAGTGTATAGTTTCTAGTGTTTTCAGTCTTTTAATTAGCGTAGTTTAGTCCCCCTGCTCTCCGCTCCCACCTTGGGGCCTCCCCTCTCCATTTCTTTTCACTCCCCTCAGAAGGACCATGCCTAGAGTCCTGGGATTTAAGAAACATCTCTTGCCCCTGCCCCATCTCAGTCAGCGATGATGGCTAGTGCTGCCTTTAGTGTCTTGGGGAGGCTCACATCTCCGCTAAGTGCAGCATCTGCCTCTGCTTCCCTCCCCAAACCTGAGAGGCGACAAGGGTTTCAACTGAGGAAGTACCTCATGGAGAAAGTCATGAGACCCAGTCAGAGCCTGGCAGGTGAACCCTCTGGTACATAGGCCTCGGTCTGCAGGCAGTGCCCCTCTGAGCATGAGCTCCGAAGCAGAGGCCAGGGCTGTTAAGTCAGAGTAATCATTGCCTCAGGCCTCTTAGGAGAGTTAGGGGCACTTTCATAGATCCTTTTCCACATTTGCTTCTAAAAGAAGGATCCCTCCCTGACTTGGACAGAGTCAGGTGAGTCCTCGTGTTGATCCTAAAGACTCAGGTCTGCCTAAACCTCCTGACCATGAGGGTAAGGTGTGAAGGAGAAAAGCCTTATCGGTATTGGCTCTGGCTCACAACTTGAAAGCCAAAGGATCGGCACCTGCCAGCACTGACTGGGAGCTCCAGGATAGACTCCTCTTCAACTGTACTGACTTGTTCCCAGAAGGATCCGCTGAGCACCATCAGTCCCAATCACTGGGACACCTCGTGTTCTGGGAGGGACTGAAACTTTTACCTCTTTTGAGGATATTTTTACCTTACCTTGTCCTCTGTTTCCTCTCCTTTCTGGTGTGATCCTCCTGAGGGGGACACCTCAACAACAGAAGAAGAAAGAAGAAACAACTCTTGAGGAGAAGGGACTAGTCCTCTATTCCATAGATGAATTGAAGCATTCATCCACCAGTACGGCCAACAGAGCCAGAATTTACCTTCTCATTGGTTGATTCTGATGTCCAGACAAGCCATCGCTTCCATGTAGGGGGTTGGCTCAGACAGAGACAGCAGGAGATCTTGGACCCATCCTATGCCCAGACGTGACCACCTAGGGGACCGATGGTTTCCACTGCATTGAGATTTCCCCCCCCCAACCAGTTGACACTTCATACTGGCCCTGTTGGGATCCATGGGATCCCTATGCTAGAGACACTCCAGATCTATGCGTGAATCCCGCCGGCCCTCTCCTCCTAGTCAACGCCAACTGGCTCCATCAGAGCACGTGGAAGGAGGAAATGGAGCTGGATCAACCGGTTCTGACAGATGTCATCGTCTTTGCCTGATGAGGCAATTGCTCCATCCTCAGCATCCCTGTCTGAAGACCACAGGCAATACCAAGAGCTCTTGCAGAGTGTGGCAATTGAACTCCAGATTCCACTCCAGGAGATCCATGATATGCAGTATAAGCTCATGGACATCTTGCAGCCCACTGGCCCCAGTCAGGTGGGCCTCCCAGTAAATGAGGCCATCATGGAACCAACCAGGGCGGTATGGCATACTTCTGCATCTTGCACCCCCACCCTGAAAAAGGCTGAGAATTGCTAACAACCAGGTCCTGTTAGCAAAGCACAATTTTACAAATTACTCCAAATTCTTGGAGTTCGAAGACACTCCATCAGTGGACAGGGTCCAATTCCAAGCCCTCACTGTTGAAGGCAAACTGGTAGCTAAGACTTCTTTTCAATTTGCAATGGACACTGCTGATACCACATCTAGAGCTATTGCTACGGTGATACTTGAGGCATGAATCATGGCTTCACTGTTTGGGGTTCCTCAGGGAGGAATCCCATTGAGGACTTGCCCTTTGAGTCTAACCTCTGTAACGAAAAGGCGGATGAGTCACTGCGCTCATTAAGACTCCAGGATGACACTCCACTCCCTGGGTATTTATAGCCAGCACCAAAGAGGAAACACCACAAAAAGATGTATAAACCAAGACCTCTCCCTCAGCTGTTCTACTGCCAGCACCCTTACGACCTGCCGTGCAATGTCAGAAGGTGCAAAGCCCTAGGTAGGCAGCTCTTTCAACCACAGCCACTCAGCCCCATCCACCAACTAGAGGTTACTTTTGACAGGATGCTTGAGAACTACATACATTTATTGATGTCATCTCCAACTGCCCCCCCCCCCCAAACCTTTAGTGGCCCCCTCGCATTTTTCACTTACAGTTGGAGGGCAATAACAATGGATAAGTGTGGATTGGATACCATCCACTCTGGCTATGCCATCAAGTTTATCTCCTTCCCCCTTGCAAACCCCTTTCCTGGCCCATCTCCAGGGACCACCCTCAAGAGGAAATCTTCTATAAGGAGGTGGACTGTCCCCTCCAAGGAGGGGATATAGAGTAAGTGCCACCTCAGCATCTAGGAAAAGGGTTCTACACCCTATATTTCAGTCTCCAAGAAAAAAGAAGGATGAAGACCCATTTTCGACCTACATCAGCTGAATATTTTTATTCGCAAATCATAATTCTGCATGTGCACATTGGCACTGATAATTCTCTTCCTGGAGAAGGGCATGTGGCTCATGGCTCTCAACATGAAAGATGCTTTCTTTCATGTGGGCATTCATCTGCCCCACAGAAGGTTCCTCAGATTTCTGTTTGGACTGGCAACCTCACAATGGTGGTGGCCCAGATGAGTCAAAACAGCTATACCAACTTCCCATACCTGAATGAATGGCTCCTAATGGGCAGATCCAATCAGGAGGTTCAATCAGCCATCCTATCTTTGCTCCACCTTCTGACATCCTTGGGAATTTGTGTAAACAGAGAAAAGTCTACTTTGAGTCCCACAAAAACCTTAGACTTTGTAGAAGCAACCAAAGAACTGACTTCAGCAAGGGCCTATCTCCCTATGGACCAATTTCAGGCCATGAACAGCTTAATTCAAGTCACCCTCAGACCTCAAACTACAGTCAAGGTCTGTCTTTCTCTGCTAGCCCACATGGCCTTGTGTACTTGCATAACGCCATTCACCAGGCTTCACCTCTGTGTACAGGCTGGCTTTGGGCTGTTTACTTATCAGACAGAGACTAAATGAATACCAAAGTAACAATCTTTGCCAAGGTCACGGCTTTCCTGGTATGGTAGATGAACCTGGAGTAGGTGCATGTTGGAGTTAGCATTCTTTGTGCACACCTGACGGGACCATAATCTGTATTCCACTACCCGCCCTCTTTCCCCTCTGCTTTGGATCATGACTAGATTCGCGATAGCGAAGGATCTGGAGAAGCAGTTGGTCCGCACCTCTCCTTACACCCTTGGAGCTCTAGGATTCAGGCGCAGACCTACAGACACAACGTGCAAATTCTCTGGTCTCAGGCACAAGGAACATGGGCGTACCCATGTTTGGAATACAGATACGGACCGTACACGTCAAAGAACTTCCAGTTACAGCTGAGTAACCTTCATATCTTGCCTTCCTTTTGGTGGCCCTGTGCTTAACATCTCAGGTTCGTACACTGAAGTGCAGGTTGTTATATGCTAGGTTATTTTTTTTAGAGTGAGCTAATAGATATGAGAGATGCAAGAGGTTTCATAGTTAGTCATGAATTGTTTTGTATGTGCCAGTCAGCCTAATTGCTTGCCCAGAGCAAATAAGATAGCACTCCCTATGGCATAAACTTAAATTTACTTAACCAGGCAAGTGATGAGGAAGAGAGAGAGAGCAACTATGAATAGTGCAGTTAACCCTTTCCCTGCTGCATGCATTGCAGCTACCTCAAGCCGATGAGCGCTTCCTATGCAAGTATGAAAATCCGAAATCTCAGTAGTTTGAGACTTTTGATTAATTGAAGTGGGCTAACACAGAGTAGGTGTACGTTTGTTTTATAGATAAACTCCTTGTGTACCCACTCATCAGATTAACCAAAATCCCTTAATTAACACAACTTCGCTTACAACTGTCTCCTGCCTCTCGAGCTTTTTCTGTGTCTCGCTACCATCAGACTAGATTTCTTGCTGGGAAATGTCAGTATAGTGGCCTCACTGTGTCTTGTAAGGTAAAATCTAATAGCTGTAAGGTCTTCATGAGGTACGTGGGTTAAGGTAATCCGGTAGTGTTTAGCTTTTTTTTTCTTTGGAGTGAAATCCATCCAAAACCACTTTAAAAAAACATGAAGGTTGCAGTTAAGTACACAAATCTCGAAATGCCAGAATTAAGGTCCCGTGTGCAAACTAACTGTCCCATTGTAAATATGCATTGCAGTAGTGTTAAATGAGTGCGTACTACACAGGTACAGCAAAAAAAATACACATCTCTCCTATAACCTTGCACATGAGTAGATGGAGGCAGATGCTCTGCAGGAGCCTCCCTCTTCTAGTATTGATTATTTTCATGGATCTTCTAGTACTGATTATTTTCATGGATCTCTCTAGCATACATAGAGAAATATGCCAGTACTACAACATGGTACATATCTGTAGCTGAAACAAAGTTGTGAAACAATTTTATATTTGAGGAAATAGTATGTGGTTGTATAGCTGAAGTCCATAATAAAACCAATACAGAGCAGCATGTACAGAATACACGGTTGCATGGTTTCTCATATGAAGTGTTCACTTGCACTCATGTGGGATGAGCTGCATAAGGCACTTGGGCCTTTGCCATTCTTGAGTAGTGCACCCTTCTTAAACACATGCTGACAAAACCTTTATATTACACCTTTTTATTCCCTCTCTATATACTAATTAACCTTAACTTACATTTACAGATTAGAATTGTGTGTGTGTATATGTGTCTAGCTATCGCTAGAGACTGCATTGAATCTCATGCTTTAAAGTGTAACCTACATAGTAAAACTCTCAGGGAAGTTAAATGATATACTGTCTGCAGTACCCTAGCTTCCTACCCGCTGTTGTCTTCTCCCACCGCAGTTCACCAGTTTGCTCAACAAATCAGAGGAGCAAAAGGATGAATCTCCCTCATCTTGGAGGCTTGGTCTACGGAAAACTGGCAGCCACAATATGCTAAGTGAAGCTGCTTCCCGGGAGGCACTGAGAGAGAGAGGTTCCTCCATCTACCGCTCTTCATCGAGTCCCCGGATTTCTGCATTATTAGACAACAAAGAAAAGGTCTCTTTTCCCTCAAAACAGTTTGTAGAGAATCCCATCTGAGGGGTGCTTACCAAGCAGCGTCAATCAGCTTACCCATCTGTAAGACCATCCCACTTTTGAGCGTCATCCCACTGGGTTTCAGTTATGGCCACTCGTTCGTAATCTCCATAATTTAATGCCCCTGTCATTCTTCTTGCAGCTTTTTTTCATGCTGCTTGAATCTGTGTTCAGATGCTTTAGTACATTTATACTTTCCTCCTGTTTTGAAAAGTACGCCATCTTACTTTCTATGTTGGTAGTTCATGCAAAATTGTTGGAATTCAGCCAAAGCATTCCTTTTACCCCTTCCTACCTAATTTGGAGCCTGCCTAGCAATCCCCCGGCAGTTTGGCATCCCACATACTTTAGTGGGGAATGTCTAATCCAGCCAGTGAGTGACCTGTGTTCACAGTAGGTATTGTTCTGCTCTGAATCTAAAGTCTTCCTCACTGTGCTCTCCATCCATTCAGCTCTGCTGCCCATTTACACACGATCTATCTTAATTTAGAAGCTGCCCTCAATTACTAGCCTCACCTTTACCATGCTAGTTGCCAGGGAAGCCAACTCTCTAAAAAGAACATATGGTAAATTCTAGAAAACAGATCTTTTGGGCTATTTCTTGAAATGGTTCCAAGCTGACTCCTCCATGCCAATTTTTAAACTTGGAGCAAAGGCCTTGAAAACAGGCAAATTTGGAAAAATTAAAAACTGACTCACTTTTAGAAGCAAGAATGGAAACACTAATTCAGAGGTGTTGCTGAATGCCATTGAAGATGTAACTTCCATGTGGAATATACATTATCTTGAAATACAGTGTTTTGTTTTTTCCTTCAGGATAAGGACAGCAAAAACTACTTTGCCCCCATAGCCCCTAGAAGACTAAGCAGTACGGGTGACATAGAAGAAAAGGAAAACAGGTAGGACTTGGACTGAATTTAAGGCTCAGATTTTATTCTGGTGAAGATTCTGCTGGAATTTAATCCTTGGAAATGCCTTTCTGCTGTTTGTGTTCTTGCTTCATAGTTTTCACTCATCACTCCCAAGCGCACAGGTGTTTGATATGGCTTGAAATCTGGCAACATTTTATGAAAAGTGAATTTAATGGGCCCTTCCCTCAGTAGGCGATAGTATCTGCTCCCTAAACTCTTAAATTATTGGCACACTTTCAGAATTTAAAATGTGAAATGCTGAAAACGATGATTATACACACATCTTTCCCCTCCATTGTGATACTATGCAGATGCCTTCTTGTCCTCTAAAATAAGTCTAAATTTGAGCTCTATCCGAGACCCCTGCTTATTGTACTGTAACTTGCTCAAACATCATCTCTTCCATCCCATTTGTTTTTGTCCACCAGTTGCTTCTCGATGTAGCTTAAGTTTGTGAACTCTGGTGCAGGGACTCTTCTGTGTGTCTGTAAAGTGCCTAGCAGGATGGGGCCCCAAGTCTTGTTTGGTTACTCATTGCTGCTGCTGCAGTATAAAAATGGAAGCAGCATCTGTCTCATAACATGATTATTTGGGGAAATGCTGCCTCCAGTGGGTTCCTTGCAATGTGATCTAAAGGGAGTAAGATTTGAGCTCGGCTTCATTTGTAGAGCCAGCACAAACTATAATAGTTGTGAAGCAGTTACACCAAATAGGCTCTGAGAAACAGTTTCACAGCAATTATAGATTCTGTACTGTTGTTACATCCTGCTTGCCGTGCTCTAGCTTCAGTCTCAAACTGCCACCATTATTTGGATCTTAGCAGACAATTTGTATTTGAAATTACAGGAGGGATGACTGATAAAGCTGAGTGTTTTTGAACAGAGCCTCAGACTGTGGTGTACCCAGCTGATTGCTGCTAAGTGTCCCTTGCTCTGTAGGATGAAGAAGGATCAGGCTATATTAGCAGATGGTATTCACAGTATACTGTGTGACACAATTTTTCCAGTACTTTTCTTTTAACACCAGCCAAATCAGTGCTTCATGGAATGCTCTAGAGGCTTGAATTAAAACAGCACGAATAGCTTGAAATCAAAATTGAAAAATAATTGGGAGCTCTGAAGCATATTAGCTCATGCTACAAATAGGTTCTGATTCCTATAGCTGGTGAGAGGCAATTGCCGGAGAACAACACACAAGATACTTCCAGCATGGGAGTGAGGGACTTGAGCTCAGATTCTTAGATCCCATTCCCCTGCTCCTTCACACGTTAACACTCGTAGGGGCATTCATTTGTTTCTGAATCATGGCACATAGTTCTAGTTGTTGCTAAATGTTTATACATGCTGCTCCTGGCTTCTAAGTCAATAGCCTAAGACTTACCATATTAGCTCAGGCCATTGATCCGTGGCCTGGTATCCTGTTTCTGGCAGTGACCAGTCCTTGATGTCTCAGAAGGTAAAAAGAGAGAGGCAGGGAGAGCAAGATCTTTCTAGGTCTAATGTATGAAGTGATTTTCTATAAACAGTCTGAATTTGGATCAAGTGCTTGTGGTCAGAGACCTTGTGTTAATGTGTGTGCAAAACACTATACATTCTTGTGACATTAAATAAGTAATAAATACTTGGCAATTACCAGAGCTAATTTTAAGGGAAATAGTTAATCAAAATGTCCCCGTTATCCCTGTGGTGAATCAGGACTGTAGCTTGAAAAGGGTTTGTATTCCCTGAATGTGGAGGGCTCTTTGCTCTTGCCACTGGATGTTGAGACTCCAGCACTTAACTTCGTGCTCAGCAGTGTGATAAACCACGACAACATGGCTCCAGAGTCTTTTTAAACTGCCGAAGTGCTCTTTTCTGCCTCAACAGAGAATCTGCTGTTAACCTGGTGAGGAGTGGCTCCTACACCCGGCAGCCGTGGAGGGATGAACCAAAGGGAAACGAAGCCCCCCAGACTGGTGCACCTTCCACCTATGTATCTACCTACCTGAAAAGGTACCACCTGTAACAGTTAAAATAAGTTGCTTACTGAGCAAAACTGAAGTTCTTAACATGCCATCCAGGCTGTTGAGTGGTTGCTTTCTTTCTAATTGCTGCATTAGTGTGGCTGGCCTTGGTGTCCTCATTGCTTTCCCGCACCCAGCAGCAAACATCCAGGCCTGCTTAGCTTTTTCATTATAAACCCTGTCGTCTGCGACTTAGATTTTCATGGATTTTAAAACGTTGGGCTAAACTTTAAAAATTGTGTTCGCATAATTCAGATGCAAACTTTTTCAACAAATTATATTGCTGTTATTGTGTTAGATCGCTAAAAACAAAATTCCTCTTACTGCACCCTTGGCTTAACGGAATTGTAAAATGCAGTCTTGTGGGGGCCCTAAACAGGTCTGGGAGTCCATTTCTAATGGTGTTGCACGTTACTGCACAACTTTGGATAACAAACTATCCAAAAATAACTTGGAGCATTCCTGTTTCTCTTCTCTCCTGTCTGTGCTGCTTCTCTTAAGTCCAAGGCCAGCAGCTGGAGCAGAAAATGAGTGCTCCAGAGTTCATGAGCATTAACAGCGAGACTTGTGAGGAATGTGACTGGTATCCAAAATCAGCCAACATAGTCCATTTCTTCTGGCAGCAGGAAAATAGCTTTTGTGCAGGTGCATGTGCCACTCTACATAGGCAACTGCTGCTTGCTGATGGGATGGGAAGGCAGAGTCAGGAAAGAAATTTGCTCTGCATACAGCTTTTCCCAGTTGGCCCTGTCCATTATCAGTTTGGAAGGGAGAGGTTCACCTGGTATTGACTGCTCCTGGACTGAATGGACCAATGGCCATTATGACAACCGTTCTATTCTAGACTTCTCTCATCTCAATTGAGAGAGGGAGGAAACTTGCTCCTAGTGAAGGGGGATGGTGAAATTTTCACCCCTGAACTTGCCTTGTGAAATGACAGGCTCACTCACAAGTGTGTTGCTTAAAACTTGAGTCTGTAAAACCATCACAGATCATTAGTGCAAGGGAAGTAAAGTTTACAATTTTAGATGACAGGTTTCTTTTTAGATGAGGCTTTTTTCCAAGTGCTAGACCCTCAAACTGAATAATTTGTCCTTAATGTGGCGTAACTCTGAATATATGGGGTGAGGGAGATTCTTGTGAATGTTACCATATTCCTTGTGTTCTAGTGTTTAGGGGATGATAGCAAAACTCAGCCTTTTCATAGGATATGACTATCTAGCTGCTGAGTAAATGGAGTTATTCATACACAAGGGGAAGCAGCTGAATATTTTCAAAGCAGGAGACCTTTCTTGTGAGGCAGTGTTCCATTCCAATGAATTTACATCTATCTTGGGATCTGATGCCGCCAGCCAACGGTGTGTGCTTCTTTCTCACTTGACAGTCAGACAGGTGGCAGCTGGTTGCAAGACTTTCTCCTCTGCTGCCAGATTGTCTCTTAGACATAACATAGATGTTGTCACTTTAGCTGACATGGTTCAGGTCAGTAACGTTACTGAACAACCTCAATTCTGCTGGGATTTTAAAACTTTCTTGCTTTGTGACTCAGCTAATCCAAAATCAGATTTACAAGGAATATTTACCCAACCCGCCCCATGGTGCCATGATTAAACTCAGAGGCACTAGCTGAAGCTTTGGCTGGCACAGACCACTTTTGGAATTGCACACAGTCAAGTTATTTCCTATGAAAGGCCTCATTTAAACATTCATCTGAAGGGAGAATATCTTTACATAATAGGAAGAATGTGCAGCTATATGTGGCTACAAAACCAAGGTGATAACTTGTGCATCTTATGCTCTAAGAGTGAACTTGTGATCTGTTTGTATAGTAGTCTCAAATACCCCTCCATTGTAAAGTACAGAGAAACAAATAAATGCTAACTATTTATAGATCATGTATGAAATGTTAAAGACTTACAGGTTGTGAAAGACTCTAGTCTCATACACCGGCATGTAGCATGAGGAAGGGAATCTGATTGTCCTTCACGTAAGGTAACATTTTGTCACTAGAAACGTGACTTCCTGGTACTACAAAGTCTCTAAATAGATCTGTAAAATCAATTCCCTTTATCTTAGGATGGGCCTTTAAAATGGACGTGCCATACTTTAATGTAGTTAATGGAAAAAATCTCCACAATTTTTCAGTGTGGCTTAATGAGGAATACAAGGCTGCTCCATGTTGAGACCTTAAGTTTTCTTCTTAATCTCTGCATTTCCCACACATGTTGCTTTAATTGATCTCAAACACATTCATTTAAACTGTATAAATGCTCCTCTATGTTTGCAAATGGACCCATAGTGGACACCAGCTATTAGTGACAGATCCCCCTGCATCAGTGCTGAAAAGGGCTTTCCTGCTAGTGAGGAGGGGACAGCTGTTTTCATTATTATTGCGGAAGGTGTTCTTTAGACTTGGCAAATGACAAGAATATTTCTCAGTGATGCTGAAAGAGTCATTCCCTCTCCGCACCTGCCCCCCCCCCCAACCTCCTCCTATGTGCACACAACAGTGGTGAAACAATTCTCAGCGCCCCTTGCTGACAACCAACCATAACACTTCCATTTCTGAGTATAGACTGGCCTTAAAGGTCTAGTTCAGGTCACTTGCTGATGCTAAAACATGCAAGAATTGACATCGCAAATCAAACAAGTCTAGGATCCTTTGACAGCAACTTGATACTTCAGAGGAAGATGCCGGATACTCCAAAATGGACTACCCTGCTCATATGATCAGCTTCTTCCTACTCCTCCCTAGGCTCTCATACTTAGGACAAAAATATAGAAGGGCTATGCCCCGTGTAATATAATTGAAAATGTTTTCATTATGCATGAGACACAAGGTGGGTGAGGTAATATCTTTTATTGGACCAACTTCAGTTGGTGAGAGACAAGCTTTCAGTAAATCCAGTGTCTTTATTATGACCGTGATTTTTAGTGTCTAGCAAAGTTACGAGTTTAAGCTCCCAGGCTTGGCTTTTGAACGTGTTGTACAGGTTTGATCAGTTTTAAATATGTTGCTGTGAGTTTAATTGAATGTCCCCTTGTTCTTGTATTGAGGGTGAATAGAAGTGCCCCAACACCTCTGTCTATACCATTCTTTACTTTAGAGAAGGAATGAGAGATCTACACAGTCCTGATCATTTCAGTCTATTGTTGCATGAAAGGCTTCCCATTAATCACTTTCATTGCCCAGTCTCTGGACTTCTATTCCAGATGTGAACATGGTATTCCATGTACAGTTGAAAAACCAGGTCAGTTTCAGGTTTCATCTCAAATTGTCTGACATCGTCTTGCATAAAATGAAGGGGAAGGGTCAAATTTATTACAGGCAAAGCAAGTAGTGTCTCCTGTTTAAAGTTGACCACCACTTCCCTATATTATACATACCTTATTTTCAGTTGTGTATAACTTTGGTCAAAGTTTAGCATTTGGGCTGAAATTTTGCATGTAAGGTGTCTGCCTTCTGGCTGTTTTTTTTTTTTTTTAAACTTTCAGTTGTTTCTGAGCATGAGACTAGAGAAGTATATGTTTTGTCCATGTTAGAAAAAATTTAGTTTCGTTAAGAAGTGTTAGTACCCCCGTGCTTTGCAGCATGGACTCAGATGGCCTTTGTGTTGGGGATATGCCTCTTGCTGTTCCTGAGAAAATCTACCCAAGTTAGAAGTCTTTGGAAAAATCTCATGTAGTACATGCTCAGTAGACGTCAGCAGCTATGTAGTCCTGGGCTGGAGCATGCTCAGTAGTTTTATGAGGATGATACATGTGCAGTTCAGCCACATGAGCTGGGAGGGACTCAGTGAGGATGGAATCTTCAGAGATTTTAGCTGCAAAGTTCCATGTCTCTACTGCTCATGTGCAAACTGACCTTTTTCAGAAGCTTGTAACTTAACCAAATTGGGGTGGATTTTCTTGAACAGCAAAAGGAACATCCCTGACATAGTCTACCTCCCTGTCAAATGTCAAGTCCCTGCTTCAAAGCACGGAGGTGCTAGAGTTTCTCAGTGAAATAGCTGTAAGAATTTTTTAACATGGCAAAACATAATTCCCTAGCATTATTCTTGCATATGGTTGAACCATTTTGGCTGAAATGTTCCAAAAATATCCAGTCTGAGGCAGACAACCTGCAAGGAAAATTTTAGCCCAAACTGTTAAAAAGTTTGTCAGACTTATAAACAACTGGAAACAGGGTCAGGCAACGTCTGCCTATGTCTATATATACGTTCCATGGGTTAAGTGATTTGATCCTCTGTTATTGTCTCCACCTTTCCCCAATGCTTGAGAACACTACTGGTGGTGCCAGTGGTGCTGCTACAGGTGGGAGCAGGATTTTCCTTGTTTTTGCCTGTTCTCTGAACTTCCCTGATTCACTTCCATCCCATTATTCTCTCCCCATGACTTACAGAGCAGGGCCATCGTTGCATCATTGATATATGTCCAGAGTGTTCTCTTCGATGACCTCTTCTTGGTCTAATGTCTCTTGCATTCATTTTGCTGAGATTTAACTATTCCCCCTCCAATTCACCTAAGGGCCTGTGATGGTCAGCAACTGGTTAACCATGTGCTGAAGGGAGTGATCTTGTGATGTTTTACAGTGCTTCATTTGGTAGAAGTAGTGACCTCAACAGTCCCTACATTTCAGCCAATCGTAATACATCTGCTACCTCACCCACTACCATTGGTTCATCTACCTCATTGGGCACCCAGTGGCAACTTGCCTCTTCCTGTCCTACATCTCTTAGTGCGAACACTACTGCATCAATCCGCCAGCATACCAGGTAAGGGCTCTGGGCTCATTCAGAGAACACGGTAGAATGCTCATGTCCTTAACTGACATACACAGTTCTGGGGGTGGAGGTTCTGAATTCTAAACTGGTTGGAAATTAGTTCCATTATATAATGAGCTCCTGAACAGTGGGTGCTGATGAGGCATTTCAGTTGAAAAAGTGCATATATTGTGTTCAGACTGTTTTAAGACTGCATACACAGCCTTAGCTTTGTCACTTCCTGACTTGTGATTAACTATGCATCCTTATTTTTCTAGGTAGCTCTTCTTTACAGCATGTGTAATTTCTAGTGCCACTGAGGGTTTATTTTTGAATTGCAGGAGCTTTGAGACCATTCCTCCTCCTGCTTATTGACCAATTAAATTCCCTCAGATTTTCCAGTCACTTCTACAACAATCAGCAGTGATGTCAGGAATAATTCCTCCTACTGCTTATTCTTCTAGACATCCTTAAAAATGCCTTCTTATGACATTCCATCATACCATTGTATTCATAGAATTGGGGAAAACTTGTTCCTAGCTTCTAATGTTTCCTTAAAGGAATTGGGGTCTCTAAGCCAATTGAGTTCACTTGCTTTGTATCCCATGATGTCTTGTATCTTTCAGAGCCCCATACCGGCAACAAACTGACTCTACTGTAGAGAAAAATACAGAGAACATCTCTGCTAGCACTCCACTAGGTGTAATCACAAATCGCACTTTACTCAGCACTGCCAATGGTGTTACATCTGCCAACGCCACGTCAACTACTGGAATGGACTCCTCAAATGGAGAAGCCAGGGAGCGAAGAAGGTTAGTGATCAAAATGATGGTGAACTTCATCTGTGGTGTGTGCAGATAAGAATTGATAGAATCATTCTTTCTGGGTGGTGCTTGGTGTTAGTTAGAAGATTTGAGTGTCTTAGGCCTTTCTGCAAAGACAAACACTGATGCCAATTGCAGTGGTGGTGTGTGGTGTGGACACCTCTCTACAGCGAACTGTGGTCTAAGACATGTTCGTTCCACAAAACAAACAGCCATAACAGCCTACAGCTACAATCAAAACAATCTAGACCTGGGTGTGGGAGGAAAAGGAAAGGGAATAACTAAGCAGAAGCTGAATTCTGGTATGGTTGCTAGACAGTCAGTTATGCTCTAGGAGTAGCAGCATTTTAAAAAAATTGCTGCAAGCATGAGGCTGCTGTTGCCGTTTTCCTTTTCAAATGGAATTATTTTAAGATCGGCAGGAAATAAGGCTGGGGTAGCCAGTTTCAGATGCAAGGTAAGATTTTCTTTTAAAAAGGGAAGTGCAGAACATCAAATGAGCACCATTCCTTCATGCAAACAGGTGAAATGTGCCAGGACAGTCTTACAGTGGCATCAGGGTCAAGTAAATTTTAATAAAAAAGGCACAATGCTGATTTGCATATTTCTAATTAGCAGCCTTGTTTTGACAAGTTACTGTCAATGGGAGAAGAATGTTTAAAGCAACTAGACTCTTGTAAGCTAAAGTTAACTCTTTCCCCTCAGTTCCCAGCCCTACTGAGTGGGGTGCTCTGTGCTTGGTTCAAAAATGAGGGAGGGGAAAGGATTATAATGGAAATTGTTAGATTGTTTACTACAGCCAAAGTCTGTATCACTAGAGCCCTGCAAATCTGTGGATATCTGCTTCATATCCCCGGACCATTTTTGGGATAGTGGATTGGATGCAGATACAGCTGCGCAAGGCTCTATTTACCGGTGGCGCCTGGCCCGCAGCATCCCAGTTGGGGCAGCCTGGGAGGTGCAGTGCGCTTGGGGGCAGCGGCAGCAGCAGCCAGTGGCTGGGGCTGGGTGACAGGTTGGAGTCGAGGCTCGCTGCTTTGCTTCCTGACCAGCAACTTGGGCCCCTCGGGCCGCACCAGTGTCCCCACCATGGTCCTCCCAGCAGCACCGGCCACGCTCCTGGGCCCGCACCCGGCCACGGGGATTGGAGCGGGCGGGGCCCTGGCACCCCTTCGCCCCACTTTGATGCAACACCACTGCTGCCGCTGTCACTCGCGAGTCCCCGGGAGGAGCACATGATGCCCCTCCATTTCCCAAAACAAACAGAAAAAAACTGTAAGCTCTCCTTGTCTATTCTCAACCTTCTCACGTGTGAATCTCAGTCCAATTTACCGGTGCTTGGGAGTGTGATCTCTAGCAAACCAGCAAACTGTGTGTAAATCCTGTCTTTGTGGCCAGTGTGTTGGTTCCTCATGCCACCCAGGACTTAGTTACCTAGTCACCCCTTGCCTCAGTGAAAGACCCCGACTTGGTTGTGCTTAACTGGTAGTCAGCTTCCTGGTAATACTGGTCTGCTAGTCATTCAGACAGTCTCCTCTGGGCTCTGCCAACCCTTACTTTGCCTTATAGGTAACAAAAGGTATACCTCAGCCCCTGGGCCCCTCTGAAAACATCCCCAGCAGTGTTCAGCCCACCACTGGACACTCACAGAAATGGATATGTTTGCTGTCCCCAACGGGAACAGTATGTACATCAGCTTCTTTCATTCAGCTGAGGAGTTGCACTTTATTTAACACCACAGCACTGAAACATATTTATAATAAAAACACAAATACGTTTATTAACCAAGAACAGAGATTCAAATGAATAGCGAGGAAGAATATTGGAAACAGAATGGTTACCCACATAAAACAAAATGTAAAACGCCATTCTAGGTCTACACTTATTGATGGTTACCTTTCTTCTTTTATAGAGTAGATTTTCTCCCAAGGATTCAGTTTTTGACAGAGCTGCTAGTTTTCAGTCAAAACCATGATCCAAGTTTTCATGAGTATATGCCACACCCTTCAAGGAATTTCCTCAGTAAATGAATACCAAAATGGCTTTTTTTTTTTTTATCTCCTCATATTACCCAAAACTCATTGTTTTGACCCTCAGAGTCAGGATGAACCTCCCCATCCTGCCATGGTTCCCTTCCTGATGTGCTGACTCCAAGGTGCATTCACATCTTCGTGTTGACTTGAAATGCAGATGTAACTCCCTGTTTTGTTTGGCTTACAATGTTTAATCTACATATGAATCTAGGTAGACAAATGAACATACATCCCTTTATATGGCAAAAGCAGTTTTTCACCCCTGCTGGGGAATAACAGATGGATTAAAAACTATAAGGACATAGTTTCAGTATATAGTCATAACTTAAAATATAATCAGTATTTACAACAGTATTAATGACCAGCATGATCCTGGCTTTCGTTTAAGATCTCACATGATACTCTTTATAAATGGATATTATGATAGCAAAGTCTTTAGGTATAGCGAGTTTCAGGCCTGATAAGAGGTACTGTGATAGAACAGTGAACACTTTGCCAGCTAGCATTGAGGGATTCTTAAGGTCACATGTTATCACTAGGCTTCAGAGTTAATACCGTGTTTTGATGAAAGAAGACCGTGGCCCTTCTTTCAGATACTGTAGACTATCTAAGACCGTATCCCATCAGTTCATATTTAGACGTTTCTTTGCAACAATAAGGGCTGAAGCTTATGTTTGGGGAGAAAATGAGAACTTGCAGTTTGTAAAATCTGAATCTGTCTCAATGGCCAGACTGATCCGTTGGGTGAGCTGGATCCTGCACTCAGGTGGGAGTTAGGCACCAACTTGCCAGACCAAGTTAAATGTATTATCCGAATGGAAACTTAACTATAGTCAATTACAGCTATGCAGCCTTCAAGTTCTTCCCCATTAGCTTGCATAGATGCTTTGTAATGCTGTCATTGCCGTGAATACTCCATTGTGGGATATTGTGGAGACTGGTCAAAGTGCACTGTGCTGATCTGACAGTACTGCAGTGCCGTTGGGGAGAGAAATCTGCCAAGATATCTGAGTGATTGGAATTAGACAGGCAAGGCTAAAAAGTTAATTGTATTGCAAAACCAGTTCACACACATGATATCGGGTCCTTTTAGGTGCCTTGCATTTTTATTAGTGAGCCATCTTTTAAATCTGTTAACTATAAAGAAGAGAAACCCCCAAATCCTTGCCCCATCTCCACTCGCTGCATAATCAGATGCAGTATTTTCATTCATGCTTTGCACCAGTGGGTTCAAGCTGCCTCATTTGTTAACGTGGAGTCTCGTGACAGCAGGGATACCGGAACGGTGACTGCTTGCAGGTTTTGAACTAGGGTTTGGAAATGGCAGAAGTCGGTGGGGTCACCTCAGTGGAGAAGCACTGCTTGGCAAAGAAACCGGTTTGTTAAAAACAGAAAATGGCAAACAGTTGTCAGGGAAGTGTTATATGGATTTCAGCTCCCAATGGCAGCTATTTCTGCACCTTGAAGTCTTTAAACCATGATTTGAGGACTTCAGTGGCTCAGACACAGGTTTGATACAGGAGTGGGTGGGTGAGATTCTGTGGCCTGCATTGTGCAGGAGGTCAGACTAGATGATCATAATGGTCCCTTCTGACCTTAAAGTCTATGATTCTATGAATAGCATTCTGGTCTGGTACAGTGTTTCCAAAGCTCCAAGTTCCTCTTAGCAACAATAACATGTAAACAAGCCCACCGGATAATATTAGAACAGTGAGATGCCTCTGTAACATTCGGCCTTAGACTGTCTGAAGCCAAAAGATTAAAGTGAAACACTTTGTTAGGTTTAGGAGAAATGACTAGAAAAGTGGTCTGGGATGCGCTTCTGTCTCCACTGCAGGCGGCACACCTCTCTGTCTTAAATGCTGGCTTGCTCTGCTGGGTCTTTGCCACTTTGTTCTTCTGGCTACCAAAACGTTGTGATTGGCAAATGCTGCATAATCACTTAAGCATCACATCTTAAGCACCTGCATCTTTCCTTTAAAAGCTCACAAATCCATGTGGGGATTATCCTATGCAGTTGGAATATGCCGTACCAAACTGCTGCCCGTGTCCTGTAAGAGCTGATTTTAGATACTTGTATATAATATACAGCTGTATGTTAGTGTCCCCTTAATTCTGCTGCTGCATTCTGTTGCTGAGCCTACTAGCTGGAAAGATGCTCTGCCTCCTGTGCTGCTCTAGTATTTTTGCCAGCTGAATTTTCATGGAATTAGAGAAATTGGAGATGGAGAACACCTGTTAGGCTGTCTAGATTATTTCCTGCCAATGCAGGATTGCTCCCTATTGTAAAATCTTTGTCCAGGCTAGGCCAAACTGTGTAAATAAAATTCTCAGAAAGGCATGGATTACAGGCTTATGGAAGCAGTATATAAAAATCTCACATGCAAGTCCTTCCCCTCCATATGCAAGGCTAATTGATCAACCTTCCTGGCTTTGTGCTCTGCCATGGATGGTAAGGACTCCCATAGCTTTTCTAATTAGAACTGCAGGCACGCTATTGGTCAAGTGATTGTTTTTCTGAGGTGCTATGATAACCCTTACTGCCTGTGAAAGATCTTTACACAGCTGAGAGGCCGTCCCTTCTGCTGCTGTCACAATGATTTCTCTCAACTGTTACCAGCTATTTGATCGCTTTTTCCCAAGGAACTGTGTCCGCCCCTTCACTGCAGTGCTCACTACCCCTCACAGCCTTACCTTGCATTGAGCGTCATGAGTGGTGGCCATGTTCTCCTCATCCCCCACCAGTCTGAATGCAGCCCACTTGTTCTGAGTCCAGTTACTAATGTCCCTTGTAGATGGATGTGACTTTCAGGAAGATCTTGGCAGTCCTGACTCGCTGTTAGATTTGTCTGGTATTGCTGTGAAATGTCCGGTCCCAGAACAAGCATCGTAGGGGTCTGGACTTCTCTGAAGCCTTCCATCAAGCAGGGCTGATTCAGATGAGGTTGCTAAACCTTCGGCTATAAGGGGCCACACCCTCCAGGGACTGGCTGAAAAGCTTGTGTGGAGTGGACCACTTTTTTTCAAGTGCCATGTGCTGAGAGATATGAGCTTCCTCTAGGATTTTTTGAAAGGATTGGGGGGCAAGTCCCTTGTCTACAGTACAGAAAAGTCTTGCTGGCATAGCTATGCTGGCAAACCCGCTTGGTATGACATAGCTAATGCCAGCATAAAAGTGGTTCTGCTGGCATAGCTTGCACATAGGGCTTCTGATTTTCAGCTCTAACTGATGAACACTAATAAAACACCCTGATTCAATAATAATATTAATGAAATGGGTGGAACTGGTTACTTGTATCTAAGGCCTTGTCTACATGGAGCATAATGTGGGTTATGGTGGTATGATTTCTAAAGCATGTTAATGGGTTGAATGTTAATTGGTCCATGTAGATCCTCCTGGTGTGCGCTGAAGGTTCCCTAGTGTGCTTTAACATAGTGCTGATTAAAACTGTGCTACATTAAAGGGCTCTAGGGAACATTACAAAGATGACTCATTACAGTACATACTATTATAACGGGTGCATATAATACGCCATTACTCAGTACAGTATATACAGAGGGCCTAACCTCCCCCCAATTTTGAACAGCTTCATAAAACTCAAATTGCTGAAAATAACCCCCCAAAATGAATTTAATAAACCCCCCAAAACCAGAAGCCCTACTTATGCAGTTCCCCAAGAAAGACAAGCCATACCAGCAAAAGCACTTCAGTGCTGATGTAAGTGCATCTGCACTAAAACTTATACAAGCACAGCTGTGTTGTGAGCAAGACACGAGAAGTCATTCTTCCGCTCTACTCTGCACTGGTTAGGCCTCAACTGGAGTATTGTGTCCAGTTCTGGGCACCGCATTTCAAGAAAGATGTGGAGAAATTGGAGAGGGTCCAGAGAAGAGCAACAAGAATGATTAAAGGTCTTGAGAACATGACCTATGAAGGAAGGCTGAAAGAGTTGGGTTTGTTTAGTTTGGAAAAGAGAAGACTGAGAGGGGACATGATAGCAGTTTTCAGGTATCTAAAAGGGTGTCATAAGGAGGAGGGAGAAAACTTGTTCACCTTAGCCTCTAAGGATAGAACAAGAAGCAATGGGTTTAAACTGCAGCAAGGGAGGTTTAGGTTGGACATTAGGAAAAAGTTCCTAACTGTAAGGGTGGTTAAACACTGGAATAAACTGCCTAGGGAGGTTGTGGAATCTCCATCTCTGGAGATATTTAAGAGTAGGTTAGATAAATGTCTATCAGGGATGGTCTAGACAGTATTTGGTCCTGTCATGAGCGCAGGGGACTGGACTCAATGACCTCTCGAGGTCCCTTCCAGTCCTAGAATCTATGAATCTATGCTGATTACACCTGACTTTTTTTTTTAACTGGCATAGCTCTTCTGGTATGAGTTATAAGCGTAGACCAGGCCTTTGAGCTCCTGGTAGCGATGGTAGTTTAAAGGGACATTTCTGAAGTTGAAATCTAATCAGTTTATGCAAGAATTAGGAGTCGTTTAGTTTACTGCTCCTGCCCCTCCCCAGTTCCCCTGCCATTTGGTGTTGGTTTTATAATCAGTTTCCTATTTTGTAACATAACTTTCTTTCCAGTGTTCCCCTATGAAAGACCCATCGAAATGGGGGAAGGTGCTGAGTGCACAGAGCAAGCTGTTGGTGTATAATCAGTTTCAGACAAATGGTAAATGGTTGGTTTCCCTTATTTTTTGAATAAGCGCTGCAACGTTTCAGGGATCCATTTGCTAATTAAAGCAGCATGTAGATAGCTAAGTAAGTTCTGTAATCTATATTAATAACTTAACCCGTGCCCTCCTTCGTCAGTGCTCTTAGAAGAACAGATTTTGGCAAGACCATTGTACCTCGTGATTCTTGTTTTGTCCAGAGTCAGAACACAATGACCTAACAAAGTGTGGATGCCTGGTATGGCTGTTAACCCTTCGTGTTATTTTCTAGAGCCGCCTGCAAAACAGCGTGGGAATCTGGTCTCCAGAGGGTTAGACCAGAAAAATACGTTTTTTCAAGTGATATTTTAGTATGTCAATCCAGAATAGACACTAGAACAAACCACTAGTGTCTCCACAATAACATTGGAGTGCCTTTCTGATATGAGGTGTTTCAGATGTTAAGAACTTTGGTTCAATTCAATATTTAAGTTTTGTGTATATGTTAATTTGATCATTTGCATGGATTGCAAGTTTGAACACAAATGGTCTCCACACTATGGACTTCCACTTCGTAAAGTCTCACTACTTAATCTAAAGCGGGGAGTTTTAAACCTTTTGAGCTGAGCCTTCCCACCCCCTTTGAGTTACAATTTTTGGTTGCGCCCTCACCGACCCAGACAAAAATACACACACACAAAAGTACACTTGACAGCCTACTCATAAACCTAGGAGACCTTAACACAATCTTAATTAAATTACCTACACCGGCAAGTTTCAAATACACAGATACTTACCAATGGCCCAGCCTAGGCTTCCTCAGCAGCCGGCTGCTTCTACCTTGCAGTCAGGCTGCACCGCTAGGGCAGAGCTACTACCTGCCCCTTTCCCCATAGCCCCTCAGGTTTTCAGAGTAGGGGAAGGCACGTGCCATGGTCTCTGGGGACGGAGGCTGCCGGGAGTGCAAATCAGCAGAGGTTGACACTGACCCACAGGCTAAGGTTAGTTGGGGTGGGTGCAGGTGGGGCTCCCTCCTTGCCCCTTTCCTCCCCTCCCCGTGGGGGCTGGCCTGCCTGGCATTGCTGCTAACCCTCCCCAAACCCATAAGGGGGCGTGCCCCACAGTTTGAAAACGTCTGATCTAAAGCTTTTCAATTGCTTGAACCTCCTTATAGTTCTTGTAGAAGTTTGTCAGGGCCTTAGACGCTAATTGAGCAGAGTGCTTAGGGCATACCTGCTTAATTAGAAGGGAGAGATTTTGCCTCATGCAACACACTGGGTAAGCAAAGGACAGCAATAAGTTAAAAGGACTTCCTGCACATAAAGTGAGTAATCATCCAGCACCTGCTGTTGAAAGCTCTTATCTGCTATGTTCTTACAGTTAATCTCTTTCAGATAAAATTGTCCCTTTTTATAAAAAGCTGGTGGGATGACGTGGGAGGGTCAGGAATTCTTTTGGCTCTCTGATTTTCCATGTTCGGCAGAGGAGAGATTACGTTTGCTTTATCGGAAATCAGGCTGCATTTGTGTTTGGGAAAGGTTGAGGTGAGGGGTGGGGTGTCACTCTTCTCGAGAGCCTGGTTTCCTGTGCAGAAAGCAAGCAGGTGTGCTGCTAGGCTTTCAGCTCCCGGACTGAGTTTGCTCCACAGTTTTCAGGGTGGGGATTTTATTTGGCACCCACGTCCTGCGTTTTCGGTCCCGAGGAAGAAACTGGAATTTGGACAGATCAGCTCAGGCTGTGGGCTGGCCTGCTGACCTAAAGGGTCACCTCCATGGCTTTCTAGCACATGCAAGAATCTAGAGGAATACCCAGGAGAACTAAGTAGCTCCAGTGTTCTCTGAACTGCTTAGAAGGGACTGGAATAAGGGACAGAATGGAACAAGCAGCAGGTAAAACTGCCTTTCACTTCTAGATTTTTGCATCCAGTGTGTTCCCCTTTACCTCTCTTCCTTACTAATCAAAGGCACTGGTGTGTCCCATTTGTTTGCTCAATGTACTTGATAGTGAGGTTGTCTGTGTGTGAGGGGTCCATTCAGGGTTCTTTCTCTATATGTGTCTGATTTACAGACCACCTCTCCAAAAATGGCCCCAAAGGCTAAATACTTATTGGTGTATTCATGGGAGACTATATACAGTGTGCATCCGAAGAAGTGGGCTGTAGCCCACGAAAGCTTATGCTCTAATAAATTTGTTAGTCTCTAAGATGCCACAAGTACTCCTGTTCTTATATACACTGTGGATAGCTGAGAACTAATTCAGCTTAAAAACAGGGGCCGTTCGTTACATTTGCCTTAACTCCCAGCACCTGCTGGTGAATGCTGAGAGCTGAGTGGTGAATCAAGTGAGTTAGCTGCTCTGGAGTTTTTGTGCGCCAATTTTGGCATAAGCTGCAGCAATAAAGTCTAGGTCCCTTCCATTCATCTTGGTAGGAATTACTGCTCCCAAAAGCCCCTGTAGCATTTATTGAGTATCTTCAGCATAACGCTAAAGGCTTTGAGTAGGATAAAGGACGACAGTCTTAGCTATCCAGCGTATATAAATCTATTACAAGGTATAGAAAATATTGCCAATATTACTAAATAAGCTTCCAACCACTGGCAAATATTCAGTCATTTTTGAAATCTCATGATTCCATAAGGTGGCAGTAGAGGGCTGCTTAGCAGTGTCTGCTGGGCATTCATTTTTGTTCCTGGTTTGTTTGTTCCACCCCTTGCCCCCTGATAGCATTTCATCTGTGTCCCCATTCCATTTTAATTTCTCATGGTGAGATGTTTCTTTCAGTGTTCAGGCGTCCAGGTGTGTGTATTTTTTTTTCTTCAGGAATTGCTCTCCTTACAGCAGACTGTAAAATATCTATTGTCAGAGTTCTTCTCATTTCAGTCTTGCTTGCTGTGTGGCTTTACCTTGTAGGTGAAATATGTGTTCACTGCTTTCATTCAAGAAATGCCTCTCACTCTAAGATGAGTGTGAGAGACTTTGAAATCTTTCTGGGTGGGGGCACCCAAGCTGTGCCTGGCTGAGTGGTCCACCTGGCGTGCTACAGCTGATTTACATTCTGCTCCATTTCATGCAACAGCTCCCATCTTTAACACAAAGGTGCAGCCTATGGAGACCGCAGCCCCAGCATGCAATGCTCCATCTAGACCTGAGACTAAACAGCATTGCACGTTGGGACCTGTAGTTTTGGCATCACATTGCCACTTTTAAGGGAAGCCAGCTTGAAAATCCTAACTCTATCTAGACAACTTTGCAGCCACTGTAGCTGCAACTAACGCCTTGGGTAACTAAAAAGCTAATGTAGGGAATTATTTCCTCTTCCTGTTTGCCTTGCACTTGACAGCACTTACGTATACTTTATTCTTTTCCCCCTGCAGTCAATTAATCTTTCCCTGGCTGAAAAGCTCCACATGAACCAGAAAAAAAACCAAAACCCCCCCAAGCATTTTTTTTGAAGAATATTTAAAATTTAAGATGTGTACACACACACACACCAGTCTGTTTAAGGGGCACCGCCGCTTCACATTTTTTTCAGGTTTCTCTATAGGGTTTAGCCAATAATTGGTTTTGAGGAATATGATGAAAGATGTCAGCCAAATTATTAACTGAGTGTGGTTTAGCCTTTTGCATTATCCAAAACATTCACTGGCTCGAATTCCTTGCTGTTTTCCCCCCCCTGCTGTCTTTGTGAGTTTTCCTGAATTAGTCCAGACTCAATACCACTGTTTCATTTCCTCATCCCTTTGGAAGACTAGGGAGCACCTGATGCTGAAGGACAGCCTGCACTTGGGTCCCCTAGCAAAGCGCTTATTTGTATTGCAGTAACTCTAAGGAGCCCTGGTATGGACAAAGCTGTACAAACACAGAACAAAGCCAGTCTCTACCCCCAAGAGTCTTCAGTCTAAAGACAAAAGTCAACAGGTGGATACAGAGAGAGGGGAGCACAGTGAAGCAGTGGGAAAACACTAGATGGCATGACAGGCAGCGGGCTCAGCACACCAGCTGCCTAACAGTTGTCCAAGTCTTCGTAAGCATTGCAGCAAAAGAGGAGGAATAAAGGAGCACGTGTAGTTTGAATAGGAACTGACACAGATCGCAAGTCCTCTGAACCTTTTCATCTTGGGGGGAGTCAGGCCTTGACTGTATCAAGTACAACTGAGCATATGCAGAATTTCAGCTTTATTTCTGTCACCCTTTTAATCATGCTGCAAAATAGATCATCCGAACTCATGAACATTTAAACCTTTTTATGTTAAGACTTTCACATTCAAGCTGAAGCAGGATGACTAGTCATAGACTGGTGGAATTCAGTTTCTGTTTTTTATTGTTTTGACAGATATTGATTTTTTTAAAGCAGTTTTTTATTTTTATTGATTTTTTTTTTTTAACTTCACAGTTGTGGGAAATGATGAGGGGTCAGACATTTAATGACAGTAGATGTTGAGATAGAGAAAGTTAAAGCTTTATAAACTGTTAAAATAAAAATTGTCAACCTCACATCAAAGTATACAAAGTAAATAGCCTTAAATCAACAAATCATACCGGTTACTATTCATTTGCTAGTTCATTTGTAAGAAGCCTAATTCAGAAATCTAAATCACTGGATTTTGACTCTTAAGTTTCCGAGCAGCATTTTTTTTTTTTTTTTTACTTTACCTATCTGTAAATTTCGATAATTACTGGTGGAAATATTTTTGTCAGCTTTTGTGTAGAGTGAAATCAACATTTACTGACACTTACCAATAAAAAATCAAATCCTTCCAAGCCTAACTATTCACCGTAGTCTAAACTAACGTTAAGGCAGAAACACCAGGGACTGAAAATGGTGTATGGCCTGTTCAGACAAGCTGTTTACAGTAAGCTGAGGCACACTTAGAGTATTAGATCCTGAAATCTTATCCCCTTGTCCTCAGCTTATTAAATCACTCAACGTTGGCAGGCTCAGTCCTTTTTGATTTTCTGCTTAAAGTGCTTGCAGAGTCTGACATATCCCTCACTCCTGCCTGTCAGGTATCCCTAAATGTTCCTCGGCCGGCTTTCTGTGGCTACTGCTTTAATCAGTATTTATAGTTAACTTGGATTGATGCATGAGATGTGTTAGTGCCAGGGTGGAATAAATGAAGCAAAGAACAGGAACATTCTGTGTCTGCTTTTTTGTGTGATCAGGAGAGTAGCCTTTTTGCCTCCTCCCCAGTAAGCCTAGTTATTGATTTGCTGTCTAGTGCATAAAATATGTATCTGTATAATGGATTGTATTTTGGGAACTGTTATCAGCACTGTTTCCTGCAGCGCTTGCGTCTGGCCTCCCCCACAAAGCTTGCGGGCCGTTTGTTAGCAAATGGCAAGTCTCTCCCTACCTCAAGCTTGCGGGGATAGCTGCGGCAGTGCAGGTTTCCACTAGTTTCCCAGGGAGACAGTGCTGATCCTGCAGGATTTCACCACCTTTCCCAAAATCTCCTCGCTTGTCCTGACCTTCAAGCCGCTATGCAGGCCTGCGTTAGGAGGTAACATGTTTATGCTTTCTCTGTGCTATCCTACCAGAAGGGTTCCTTTCTAGGGATAATGGATTTATTTTGTAAACGCTGCCATTTAAAAAAAATCCTCGGTTATTAAAAAGCATAGTGGGTTAGCTGTCTTGTCACAAGTCCCTGAAGATGCTTAGCAACATTATAAATATCTGTAAAGTGGCAGATTCCTGCTCCACATTTTTAGCTGAAAAGATTAACATGAAATTGCTGCATTATTTTGAATAGTGATACTGTACCTTTAGGAGCAGGAACTCAAAGTGCTGGCTTTATCTGTGGGCTGAACATTTGCAGATTACGTAGCTGTTCAGGGTTCAGTAACCCATGCTATTCATAGCCAGAGATGTCATGAAGCAAAATTCAGCTTTGGCTTCTAAGAAAATAAAACAAACAGATCTCTAGGCTGTCCTGTAATATTGTCTATTAAGGACATTTCAGAGAGTCAGTCATGAGCTAGAGAGGCGGGATTTAAGAAGGGCGTGTGCCCAGTACATTGGGGGAGTTCCAGGTAGAATGAGCTGCATGAAATATAGCCCTTCTCTGTCAGCAACGGCGCCATTGTTGAAATGAATGGAAATCATGTACTTATTGTCTGCACAAAATGCATTTATTCTTAGTGTGGTGGCACCTTAAAGACTAACAGATTTATTTGGGCATAA
>NW_020664542.1:1694828-1749355 GCF_002925995.2 Terrapene triunguis | reverse complement strand
TTATGCCCAAATAAATCTGTTAGTCTTTAAGGTGCCACCAGACTCCTTGTTGTTTTTGTAGATACAGACTAACACGGCTACCTCCTGATACTTTATTCTTAGTATTATTATTGCTGTGAGAATATTGGTCTTTGTATGAACAGGCAGGATAACGAGGGGTTTTACAAAGGTGTGGACCCTTTGTAACTAAGGCCATGTCTATACGTACAGTGCTGCAGTGGTGCAGCTGTACCGCATCTGGGGAAGATGCTCTATGCCGATGACATGCCGAGCTCTCCCGTCAGCATAATGAAACCACCTCCGTGGGCGGCGGAAGCTCTTCCACCGATATAGCGCTGCACACACAAGCCTTTGTCGGTGTAACGTACATTGCTCGGGGGTGTGGTTTTTTTCACACCTCTGAGTGACATAAATTATGCTGACATAGGCTGTAGTGTAGACATAGCCTAAGTTTTTAAGGTAAATGCATCCTCTGGGTTTATAGCTCTTTCCAGCTGAATATTGTCAAATGCCCTGTGATGAAAGAGCCTGGGAGTTAAATGAAGACAAATGTTTAACTTCCAGTGTTGAGTTTTGACCCACGCATACCTTAATATCCTTGGGGCGAAGGGCCCTTCATCATTACTACTAGAATAAAATACGGTAACTTCAGTAAGCTTTACAGGTGCTGGCTGTCATGCTGTCAGACAGACAAGGTGGGTGAGGTGATATTTTTTATTGGGCCAACTTGTATTAGTGAAAGAGACAAGCTTTCAAGCTACGCAGTTGCCTTCTTCAGCTGGATGATGAAGTTTTTGCCAGAAGTGGCTGACTGCTGATAGCTAGGCGGTATCCATCTACATGGCTATAGGTCATTGACTTGGATGGCTGGACCCTGAAAGATGCTTGTGCTGTTACAGACTAGCAAGGAGGAAACTATCACTTTTAACCCGAGCATCTTAAACTGCTGTATTCTTCAGGCATATTCGCCTCCTTCTCCAGTATCCCTGGGTATCCAGAGGGTTACCATGTTGTTTCTTCTGCAGTGTTTCTTTTCGCTTAGGTCTCACTTGGGAGGTGTTTCTCTCCATGGCATGTTCTCACTTTGGAGACACTGGTCTCACAGGCTAACAAGTTGACCTGCCCCCAGTACTTTGGGTTCACCAGTCTGTGTGCTCACTTTCACTGCTGCCCGTTCTGTGCCCCATCCTGAATCTCCCCTTCCTTCTTTGCAGGCAACATTTTTGTTGTTGCCCTTCTGACCCAAACAGTTAAACCACAGGACCCTGAATATTAACTGTTTTAGGAGAAATTGATGGAATCAGGTGTGTTCTTTGGTGCAATCCTGTTTATATAAAACCAATGAACATAAAGTCCTGTTTCCCTGAACACAACAGAAATCAAACAGCAGGAGACCATTCTTTTGGTTGCAGAATATGCCTCTTTCCAGGCATTACTCTATCCAGAAGCACTTAGCTTTGTCTCAGGTTCACGCTAAAGTGTTTCTCTGGCTGCATCTAGGGCATGGGTTCTCACATGAAATTTTTGGTGGCCTCAGAGTGCGGCCACCAACTCTTGCTGGTGGTTGCTCTGACAATTTTTCCTAAAATACTACCGTAATATACTCGTTCATAAGCTGAATATTTTTGGTAAAAAAGTGGCGCATCAAAGAGCGGGGGTCGGCTTATAAATGGGACTACACCAAAATTTGATGATTTTAAACTCTATGGAATCATTGAATTGAATATCTAATACATTGTCGTTTTGTTTACCTGGAGCGTCTGCAGGCATGGAGCCCCTCAGCTCCCTGTGGCTGGGAACGGCAAACCGCAGCCACTGGGAGCTGAGGGGCTCCGTGCCTGTGAACGCTCCAGGTAAACAAAACGTCCCAATCCGCCAGCGGCTTACCCTGACGGGTCGGGAGCCAAAGTTTTCCAACTCCTGAAATATAGGGTCAGCTTATGAAAGGGTCATACAGTTTTTGCTATTTTTACCTATCCATTTTGGGGGGGTCAGCTTATAAACGAACGGGCTAATGAACGAGTATATATGGTAATTAACTTTAGGAAAAACAAATATGCACATATACATGTCTAAATCATTGTAGTTTATTTATGTAGAGGTTTTTTTCAGACAAAATAATCTACAGTTGTCTCTGTTCTTTACTGGACCTAAATAGAATAGAAACACAAATAAGGTGCTCCCTACCCACCTCCCATCCCGGGCTTAATTTGTCCCCCAGCTTGCCGGGGCTGAGTAAGTCGGCTGTGAAAAGTAGTATTAACAAATGCACAAATATCACTTTTCACAGTAGCAGACTTAGTAGCTAGCAAACATCTGACCGAGCTGTCACTAGACGTGTTGCTTGTTGATTGAATTTCCAGACTCAGGGAGACATCCACTGAAGGAAAAAGCTGTAAGAGCAGTGTGGAGTTGTGTTCACATTTTAGCTTTGAAATAGCTATTCTACACAGCAATGGCATGGTTGAGTCATGTCTGATGATAGAATTACCCTCTCAGACATTTACAGTAACTTTAGGTGAGCTCCAGAAATAACACTTCTGCGATGAGTGATGGAAAATACGTGTGCAAATGGAGGCCAGCATTTTCAAAAGCCACTAGTGATTTTTGGGGCACCTCAATCTTTGGGGGTTTAACTTGAGACCTCTTAAAGGGGCCTGATTTCCAGAAGGTACTGAGCATCCGCCTTCTGGAAACCAAGCCCCTTCAAGGTGTTGCATGTCGGGCACCCAAAATCGCTAGTCACTTTTAGAAAATGTTGACCTAAGTCTTCGTAAATGTGGGGATGAAAGGAAAGCTTTGCAAAATGTGCTGTTCTGATGTCCCTTTGGGCCTCTACTATACCCCATACACTAGGGTAACCAGAGACCAAGTGTGAAAAATCGGGACAGAGGGTGGGGGGTAATAAGAGCCTATATAAGAAAAAGCCCCAAATATCAGGATTGTCCCTATAAAATCAGGGCATCTGGTCACCCTACCATACACATAACTTCCTACTCATGAATGCATCACAAATATGTTAACACCAGGATATCCTGGAGATTATTCCAAATACTACATCCATCTTAGGCAGGGCTTCCCAGCAGTATTAATACTCATCACAGGTGCAACTCTTTAGAAGACTTGCTGGTCCCAACCCCAGCCTCTGGTGTCCTTTTAATTCTACCCACTTGTACACAGGCATTATCTCAATTTACACGATCACATCCTGTTTCTCAAATGCAGTATATTAGACACTTTTTTCCCTACAGTCTTGGATACAAACTTGCAGCATGCTGTAATTTTTCATGTACAATCAAACTTTGTTGGAATGGTCCAGTTATCTTCATTTACTTAGACTTTCCACGGGACTGATGTCTTACTGGTATGTATTTTACTCATTTAGCAAGTCCTACAGTTTCTCCAAAATGCAGCACAGCATACCTTAGGTGCAGTTCAGAGCAGTAAACTAACAAATCTACTTAGCTACAAAATTTCATTGGCTAAATTTCACTACTGCTCTGTTGTACTTAATTTGTTGTATGTTTTGTAACTGTACTCTTCATATAAATGACTTTAACTGCCTCTGGGTGGTATGCAGAGTAGAAGACTCTCCACTTGTCTAAGGTTGTAGAAAATGTATATCATACTGATTTAGACTGTCCTTATGCATTGGTGTACAACCTTCACTTTGTCCCTTCCTGGTTTGAGTGCTTAACCAAACAGGTACTTTTCTCAACAGTCGAATTTATTTAGGAGCTTAGGGGAGCAATAATCAGAATGTAGAAATGTGTGTTTGGCTAGACGTGGCCAGAAGACCCTATTCCATGCACCTGCAGGAGCAAGCTGCTCGCCCTTAGAAATAATTCACTTGCAGTTTGTGCAGTACAAGACATACAGTGAATGAAGCAAGAATGTCCACGATCCCTGTCTCATTGAGTGTGCCTTCAGCTGTCCAGTTGAGTACAAAGGCTAGTACCAGAAACTTCAGAGGAAGGTACAAGTAACCCTTGATAGACAATTATGAAATAACCTGCCTAGAGGGGAAGGTTTTCCTGCAACACCTATCATTTAATAGATGGCTTATGCCCTGAAGCAAGAAAGTTGATTAACCTTCTAAAACTCTTTAATCATGTCTATTGTACAGGTATTTTCTCATATAAACATCTAATCTTTCCATATGTTAACTATGCTGTATAAAGTGGTTTCTTCTGTCTGCTTTAAATGGATCACCTTTCACTATAAGAAGGTTGGGTAGGGTTTACTCCAATATGTATGCTGGAGTGGGTTCCTTTAGTGTTGCAGCACTTCAGCAGGGGTCCATTGTAACAGACTTCATAATGATGCAGGATTTGTTTACATTCTGAAGTCTGATTGTGAATGAGATTACGCATTTCTGGATTTATTTAATTCTGTATCGAGACTTGAAGGAGGTAGGGGTGTATGAGGTCCCAGACGGTATGCAGAGTGTGCCTTCTAATGGGGTTGGCTTACAGGGGAGCATAGAATGTGTCTAACAGGTTAACATTTCAGAAGTCATTGCTTGAAGATACTACAATGAACGTGGCAGCCGCAGCAATCAGCCAGGTGCTGGGTGGCCCTAGGAAAGGGGAGCAGAAGGTGTACTTTTCAGTATTGTGTATGAAATGGCATGAATACTGTCATTGCTTTGAGACTTGCAAATCAAAAGTTTCCGATTTTATGTTAAGTGTTTTTGACCCTTTCTTTCAGGTCATATCTGACTCCTGTGCGGGATGAGGAAGCAGAGTCACTAAGGAAGGCCCGATCCAGACAGGCCCGCCAGACTCGTAGGTCTACACAGGTGAGGAGTGAAATTCCTGATGGCCCTGCAGCAGAGTAGCAGACAAACTGGCATTTAATGGGCGGTGGTATCTTGTTCTGCTAGTCCATCACCATACGCATATAGACTTGTCTGGGGAGACAGAAGGGGAGTTGGGTGGTGGCCTACAAAAGGTGCCAAGGCAGCTTTACAGTCCTTTGATTGGAGAAGTCTTTGTACACCACTTGGGTCTCAAAGCCCTTTACAGACTAAGTGACCACAAACAATACACAAGGGTCATGTAATTTGCTGAAATGCAGCCACTTAAAAGGATGTCATGTTTCACCTTATAACAGCCAACAACAATGTTACACAGTTCGGAACAGAAAACAAAGAAACATATATCCATCTTAAACTTCAGGAAGAATTGGGTTAGCAGATTGCAGTTCTCCAGGTCCCAACTTGGCTGGGACAGTTTTCCAGGATGTGTGAGCAGTTCTCTGAAGATCTCAGTGTTTGTTACAAATACTGATTGTCTTTGTTTGAAGTGATTACAACTAGGCTGTAGAAATACATCCCAGGCTGACATCCAGTGCACGTCCTTGCCATTCAAACCATTTTACCCCAAACTTGTTTAAAAACAAGTTTATATATTTGAGCTACATAAGTGCAGGAAAATAAGACCACGTGCTGAAGACGGCGTGTGTGTATGTGTTGATTTAACTCATCAGTATTTTTAAATGACTTCATAGAATCATAGACTTTAAGGTCAGAAGGGACCATTATGATCATCTAGTCTAACCTCCTGCACAACTCAGGCCACAGAATCTCACCCACCCACTCCTGTATCAAACCCCTGACCTATGTCTGAGCTATTGAAGTCCTCAAATCGTGGTTTAAAGACTTCATGGTGCAGAGAATCCTCCAGCAAGTGACCCATGCTCCACGCTGCAGAGGAAGGCGAAAAACCCCCAGGGCCTCTGCCAATCTGCCCTGGCGGAAAATTCCTTCCCGACCCGAAATACAGTGATCAGCTAAACCCTGAGCATGAGGGCAAGACTCACCAGCCAGCACCCAGGAAAGAATTCTCTGTAGTAACTCAGATCCCACCCCATTTAACATCCCATCACATGCCAGTGGGCATATTTACCGCTAATAGTCAAAGATTAGTTAATTGCCAAAATTAGGCTATCCCATCATACCATCCCCTCCATAAACTTATCAAGCTTAGTCTTGAAGCCAGATATGTCTCTTGCCTCCACTGCTCCGCTTGGAAGGCTATTCCAGAACTTCACTCCTTGGATGGTTAGAAACTGTCCAATTTCAAGTCTAAACTTCCTGATGGCCAGTTTATATCTATTTGTTCTTGTGTCCACGTTGGTACTGAGCTTAAATAATTCCTCTCCCTCCCTGGTATTTATCCCTCTGATATAGTTATAAAGAGCAATCGTATCTCCCCTCAGCCTTCTTTTGGTTAGGCTAAACAAGCCAAGCTCTTTGAGTCTCCTTTCATAAGACAGGATTTCCATTCCTCGGATCATCCTAGTAGCCCTTCTCTGTACCTGTTCCAGTTTGAATTCATCCTTCTTAAACATGGGAGACCAGAACTGCACACAATATTCCAGATGAGATCTCGCCCTTTCCTTGTATAACGGTACTAACACCTCCTTATCTCTACTGGAAATATCTCGCCCGATGCATCCCAAGACCGCATTAGCTTTTTTTCATGGCCATATCACGTTGGCGGCTCATAGTCATCCTGTGATCAACCAATACGCCGAGGTCCTTCTCCTCCTCTGTTACTTCCAACTGATACGTCCCCAGCTTATAACAAAAATTCTTGTTGTTAATCCCTAAATGCATGACCTTGCACTTTTCACTATTAAATTTCATCCTATTACTATTACTCCAGTTTACAAGGTTATCCAGATCTTCCTGTATGATATCCCGGTCCTTCTCTGTATTGGCAATACCTCCCAGCTTTGTGTCATCTGCAAACTTTATTAGCACATTCCCACTTTTTGTGCCAAGGTCAGTTATAAAAAGATTAAATAAGATTGGTCCCAAGACCGGTCCCTGAGGAACTCCACTAGTAACCTCCCTCCAGCCTGACAGTTCACCTTTCAGTGTGACCCGTTGTAGTCTCCCCTTTAACCAGTTCCTTTCAATTTTCATATTGATCCCTATCTTTTCCAATTTAGCTAATAGTTCCCCATGTGGAATCGTATCAAATGCCTTACTGTAATCGAGGTAAATTAGATCTACTGTGTTTCCTTTGTCTAAGAAACCTGTTACCTTCTCAAAGAAGGAGACCAGGTTGGTTTGGCACGATCTACCTTTTGTAAAACCATGTTGTATTTTGTCCCAATTACCATTGACCTCAATGTCCTTAACTACTTTCTCCTTCAAAATTTTTTCCAAGACCTTGCATACTACAGATGTCAAACTAACAGGCCTGTAGTTACCCAGATCACTTTTTTTTCCTTTCTTAAAAATAGGAACTATGTTAGCAATTCTCCAGTCATACAGTACAACCCCTGAGTTTACAGATTCATTAAAAATTCTTGCTAATGGGTTTGCAATTTCATGTGCCAGTTCCTTTAATATTCTTGGATGAAGATTATCTGGGCCCCCTTATTTAGTCCCATTAAGCTTCTGAGTTTGGCTTCTACCTTGGGTGTGGTAATATCTACCTCCATATCCTCATTCCCATTTGTCATCCTACCGTTATCCCTAAGCTCCTCATTAAAGACTGAGGCAAAGTATTTGTTTAGATATTGGGCCATGCCTAGAGTATCGTTAACCTCCACTCCATCCTCAGTGTTTAGCAGTCCCACTTCTTCTTTCTTTGTTTTCTTCTTATTTATATGGCTATAGAATCTTTTACTATTGGTTTTAATTCCCTTTGCAAGGTCCAACTCTACATGACTTTTGGCCTTTCTCACTTTATCCCTCCATATTCTGACCTCAATAAGGTAGCTTTCCTTGCTAATCGCTCCCATCTTCCACTCCTTGTAGGCTTTCTGCTTTTTCTTAATCACCTCTCTGAGATGCTTGCTCATCCAGCTTAGTCTACAATTCCTGCCTATGAATTTTTTCCCCTTTCTTGGGATGCAGGCTTCTGATAGTTTCTGAAACTTTGACTTGAAATAATTCCAGGCCTCCTCCACCTTTAGATCCACAAGTTCTTCAGTCCAATCCACTTCCCTAACTAATTTCCTTAAGTTTTTAGTTAGCCCATTTGAAATCAAAAACCCTAGTCACAGATCTATTTTTGTTTATTCTTCCATTTAGTTTGAATTGGATTAGCTCATGACTTCTCTTTTTACAGGTAGGAAGTCCAAAATGACTTGCTAGTTTGGTTTCGGTGGGGGAGGGAACACAGCAGTCTCATTTTAAATTGTTAATATTTCCACTGATCAGTGTTCTAATGGAGAAAATAGAAATGATCACATTACTATGAATTTACACTGACGTGAGGACCATCCAAAATTCGAGAAAAATATGGGTGGTCTGTTAGAGGCACAGATACAGTCACTAATCCCATAAGAACCCCCCTGTCTGCTTGGTTACCAGCTTCAGTAAACATACCAGATGAGTAGACTCAGTTGTCACCCATTATTGCAAAAATGTGTAATGAAGTGTTTGTAATATACCTGCCGATGTTTTTGTGGGCTGAAGTCAGACACACAGCAGCATCGTAGGGAAATTCAGAAAGTAGGTTGAATCAAATTTCTTTGAATACAGCTCTAGGCATCAGTCCCATAAATTAAACACCACAATGTGAATTTAAACCAAGAACTGCCCATAAATATGTCCAGCGCAGCCCATGTCATTCTCAGCAGCCTTAGTGAAAAGAGAAGATGGGCTTTGCAACATGCCTGGAAGGCTGACTGATCTGGGCTCTGGTGGATCAAGGCTTGCATTCCAATCTCTGCTCAGACAGCTGTGCCTCTTTCCACAACACCATGGGCTTCATATCTATCACCTGCGCAATTTAAAAATTCAGAACAAACGTACTTCGTCTATGTACAACAGTGGCCCACGGAACCCAGGAGAGGGGTAAACTTTCCAGAAATCAATCTAGTGTTCAAGGTCTCTTTCCAAGGAGCTAGCTCCTTAACACCCATCACCAAGGAAGGTGGGGGTGTTCTACGTTCAGAATGGGAAATAATCTGTCTGATAGTCATGTGAATTATGACGAGATTGTCGCCATATGGGTTTTAGTCCTTTGTGTTTATAGGAATGTTACTTCCTGGTCTGAATTTAGTAACTTTACACATTGAAGCCTGTAGTTGATGGTTACCATTTGTGGCTTAGTCTAGAATACATCAGACTGACACACCATCAGAAAAGTGTGTGTGTGTGTAACAGAATAAAAAGTAAAATCCTGCGATGACAAAGTGGCTGGAGAAAGTATATATTGGAGTGCTATAGTCCAGACCCTCAGACTGGCACATCTGGTGAGCTCTAGTAAGTGTTCCTGGGAACAGTTAATTCCGCGTACCCCCTCCAGATGTACAAACTAAGGCTGCAGTTCTGGTTGCCGGTGACATTGCAAGCGCCTTTGCTCTTCACTCTTATGGCTTGATGCTCTGCACTGAGTTTGCTTTTGAGGAGTCCAGTGATGATGCATGTTAGCTGAGAAGTATTAAGTGCTATCCCAATCTATTACTTTATATAAGGTAGGGGCAAGAGACCTCTATCAGGATCAAGACCCATTGTGCTAGGCAAAGTGGACAGGTGGTACCTGTCTTGAAGAACTTGCCATCTAACTAAAGAGACAGGTTTTATCAGGTGCATGAAGCACATAACAAACCAGCATGTGTAACTGATGCAATCTTACCCCTTTCCCAGGGTGTAACACTCACAGACCTTCAGGAGGCAGAACGAACTTTCAGCCGGTCTCGAGTGGAGCGGCAAGCTCAGGAACAACAAAGTGAGAAACCTGAGAGCACTGAGGACAGCAGTGAGAGACGGGAGGAGACCCGGCCCTGGTGGAATAGAAACCAGGATGAGGAGGTGATCTCTCTATCCTTAATAGCTGCTACTTGAGAGTTCAGTGGTTTGGGACAACTGAGATTGAGTAAAATTCTTCTGACTGTCTCCTTGTGGACTTGCTACTAGGAGGATTAGTACAGTCAGAAATGACCCAGGCCTGATTAATCTAGGTATGTGGGTACTTGGAAATTAATCTGTGTATAGTGTTGCTGTGTTATGGCTCAGCTATTGCTTTGTTCTCGACTTGACATAACACTTGTCTCTTGTCAGACAAAATAAATCATGGAAGTAACAATACCATGGAATGCAAAGGCTAATAAAAGGAGAATTGTGCCACAGTTCCTCTCTTCTGGCAATAAGGGTCAGGATTGAGGCCTAGCATCTGAAGAAATGGGTTTTTTACCCACGAAAGCTTATGCCCCAAAAAATCTGTTAGTCTTTAAGGTGCCACCGGATTCCTTAATGTTCCTCTACAGATGTTTTGAATGTAGTTGGTGGATTCAGGTGATTGGGGGTGGGGGGAGGGGAGAGGAGAGATAGAGAAGTCTCATAGGAGGTCATCATCTCCCCAGGCATTACGTTTATTTGGACTCTTGAACCCAAGTGGCTTTTCTTACATAGAGAATACTTGCTGCAAAATGAACGTCCAGCTGGAGTAAAGTCAATGAACACCACAAGAAGTATTGTAAACAGATGAGTTGTGGAACCCCTTCTGTATAAAATCTCACCATTGACTTGACTTCCTCTAGAAAGGATTGAGTTGTTGAATTAACCAAACCTGTTACACAACTGTTAATCTTATCATTGGCATGTACCCTTGTTTTACATGGAAGCTGATTAACAACCACATGACAAGAAAAGAAGCCTGAATCCAGCAACTCTTTAGTAGATAATGTTTTCACCCCTCAGCTCATATACACACCTAGCAAGCAACCTGGAGGTCTGTGATATTTCTACTAACCATCTTCTATAGCCCAGATTGGCTTTTCCCATAAAATGTGCTCACAGCTTTTTGCACCTCCATACCTCATCCCACTGTGAACCAAGTCCTGTGGTGATGGTCTCCTATATCTCTGCAGGAGTGACATTGCAGTACTGGCCAAACACTTTACTGGGGACAGATATATAATGGTCCTGTCTCTTTTGTCCCCTTTAGACTCTCGACAGTTCATTTCTATAAAGGATACCTGCTAGTCTTGGCAGTATGGGTCAAGCAAGCTGCTCTTCGGTCTTCAAGCTGTGTTCCGAATGTGACTGTGCAATCCAAAATTACTTTAAAAACAAACAAAAACCTGTTTCCTCTTCTTCCACTCACCCCAGCCAGATGGAATACATTTTATGCTGTTTTCCTAATCTGTCCTCTGTGGCAAGGTGTGGTTTATCCAACGGCAGTGTGGAGGACTGTAAACGCTGAGTGATTACATCCAGTAGCTAAAGTCCAGTTCTCCTAGTCGTTACCTTTCTGCTAACCTTTATTTATGGCTCTGTTTATTTACAGTCTGTCTATCGGCGATTAAGGTGTCCAGCACAAACAGACAAACCCACAACACCAGTATCTCCCTCCACGTCAGCCCCTTCTCTTTACACAAGTTCTCACCTGGCCCGGACAAGTAGATCTCTGGACCCTGACTCTGTGAACCCAGCAGACTTCCAAAGCACGGCCACTGAGATGGAGAAAAATGGTACGTACCTCCTAAAATGAGAAGACAACCCAAGCATTTCAGGCCAAGGTGTTTAATGAATAAGCAATATGCTCAGTGTACATAGCCTGAGATTCTAGGTTTATTTCCTGCTCTTCCAGCAGGGGACTGGTTCAGGTGGGCTGCCAGCTTGTCAGATGTGTATGTAAACAGAATGACTGAAAGAGGGTATCCAAGTCCCTTATGAAGTGGTCCATTTTTATTGCCTTTGCAGACATGAATAAGAGGTGGTGGCTTTTCCTTTGACCATCTACTGGGAGGGAACATCTAGATTCTCCAGGAAGCGGTGCTAGAGAACTTGACTAATGTAACTCCTCCCTCAGAATCCTGATAAGCTAATGCCCCTGCATGGTGTTGGGAGCTATGCAGATAAAGGGACAGCCACTGTCTGGGCCCGTCTAGAAGAAAGGAGTGCAAAATATTAGGTGTAGTGGGGAAGAGGGATTCCATCTTGTATGTTTATTGACTGAAGTGTAGTACAACACGAGCCCTTTCTTGGTGATGGAAACCAGTTTGAAAATGTCACCAGGGCTTTGAGAAAAGCACACAGGTAAATCATTTAAATCAAAGCAGTCTGTCCTTGTTTGGCTAGAGTGTGAAGATCAGGATTTAGATGATAGATCTCCAAACAAGCAGTCAATCCGAGAGAGACGGCGGCCAAAGGAGAGGCGAAGAGGCACTGGAATCTCTTTCTGGACAAAAGATGTGAGTGACCTTGTTGGGGTGGGAGAAAAGGGAATTTGTTCTACCACATTCAAAGTGAATTTGCTTCTGGTTTTGAATAGGATGGCTGCATCCTGTTAGCTTAGTGCATAGGCCTGAAAGGTCCCAGGAAGAAAAGCTCTGTGTAAGCTTGAAAGCTTGCGTCTCTCACCAACAGAAGCTGGTCCAGTAAAAGATATTCCCTCATCCACCTTGTCCTTTAAAGTTTATCAAATGGGAGGTAATTGGAGAAGCTCTGAGATAAGCACCATCTCCTGCCTTTGAGAATCTGCCTTTGATTACTGAGACTTAAAGTTCCTTTGTACAATCCCTTTCTCAAAAGCTTTTCACAGTTACCTAGATATCAAGAATCAGCACCTCTCTCTTGAAAAGCCTAGTCACCTAAATACCAGGAAATCCAAACCTTGCTGCTATAGAAGTTATTACGCTACATTCATTTTCTTCTTTCTCTCTAGGATGACGAGGTTGATGGGAATGAGGAAGTGAAGGAGTCTCGGGTAAGTGAGGATCCAACGATGTACATTGCCTTAACTACCTTGCTGTCATCTACATTTTGATGGCAGCAGGACTGCTGTGAATTCACTTGTATTTGTTAGGGAAAGTGTGTCTGTCTGAACAACACATTGCTTCCAGCCTGGTATTCACTCCAGTTCTGTGAAGCAAATCGCTGCTGATCTTTCCTCGGGAAGCTATGGTGCACATACACCTTGAATCTGCTGTTCTATGAGGTCTGTGTAGTCTGATTGTCAAGGAAACCTGAAGGGTTGTAACAGCGGCTGTGAGATGAAGGCTGTGCTAGGGGTCTAATATACTGTATCAAAAGGCTGACTGCAGAATTTGGGAAGTGTGGCTATCACGGGTCACAAGGGAAGCCGAGATCTCTTAACTCAGAATGTGGCTCAATAGAGTAAGAGGGATTCATTCTAACTTAGAAAACAAGTATATTTGTACTTCCCATGCCTACACCCTTGTCTTGTTCTGGGTGCAGGCTTTCTATTCTTCTATCCCCTACAACTGGAACAGTCTTGCTATTCTCCAAATTCCTTCAAATCTCTCTTCCTTTCTTTCATCTATAATTGCTAAACCCTCCATTGCCTGAACAGTCTAGTATCTTGCCTTGTTTTTGGTCTTGTCTGTCTTGGGCTGAGACACATTTGGGGCCAGGAACATGTCTTGGTCTGTTGAACAATGTTTGTTCCAAAACCATCAGTGCATCATTTGTTAGACCAGGAGAAAAATAACAGCTGTTCAAGGCTCCATAAGTACCTCACTGGTGGTTGACATCAGGTGCCAGCATGGGCATATGATTTTATTATTTAAAAAGAACCCAATTTCATTCAGTCCAAATGGCTTTTTCACATATTTTGCTAAACAGATCATTTTGCGGCATGGCGGTTGGTGGCACTGTTTTAATCAATTGTTGAGGGATCCATATTCAATTCTGTGGTGTTACAAATTAAGTTTTCTTTGTCATGGACGCTTGTCCTTTCCTTAAAAATACCCCACTTTGACTCAGCCTGATAAAAGTGAATCTGATAGGGACTGAGACTGGTAGGCAAATGGGATGACGGCACAGTATGTCCTTATCTTACAATTGCATAAAGTTGCTCGTGCCAGCCTTCCCTTGTAGAGCACTAAAAACATGGAACTCAAGATGTTCTTCCCAGACTCCGTATTGTAGACAGAGCGGTAGCACCATAATCCCCATTATTGGAACCTGCTTTCAGTTGCCTAAAGATTGCCAAACTTTAATCATTTGAGCTGAAATGTTCCATGCCGGGGTCTGCCTGAAGCTGAAACAGAAACTTTTCTGGGCAGTTTCAGCCAAAACTGTTTAGCCATTTCAGAGAACGACATAAGTGGAAAAATACATTGGGGTGTGCGCGCACACACACACACACACACTCTCTCTCTCTCTCTCTCGCAGGCTGGTGGCCTTTGAGCTAGCTGTTCCTGTGAGAAGCTGGCTAAGTTAGAAGCTTTTGAAAAACCTCAGTTATTACACGCTCACTAGAGACTTCTTAGAGTTTAGCGGCTGAAGTCTCCCCAAAATCTGCTCACAATGAGCATGTTCCAACCCCTCACAGCTCCTGCATGTGACCAGACTGCTCATGACTATCCCCACAGAGCAACAGAGTATGGACGAGCTCAGGGTTGTGGGAACTAAACTCGTCTTTCCATGTAATTGCTGCTCTGGGCCGGGTTGTGACTGGGCACCAGAACTGAGAGCAGGCAACTGGACCAGAGGGAGGAGAAGGAGTAGAATGAGATGAGGAGCCTAGTGAAACTGACTTGGGGGGAGGAAGAGACTGGGACAGGGAGGAGCCAGTTGGTGGAGGGTGAATGGGAAACCGATCTCATGAGGTGCTGGTGTGCAGAGGGGATGACTGAAAGCCTGGGTGGATGGAGCGGCAGATCAGACTAGGACTGGGATGAGAAGCCTGAGGAGTGGAGACTTGGACTGGGTAGGCAAGGGGAATGGGAGTGGAATGAGGAGCTGGGGTGGGGAAGACGCAGGACCTTGACAGGTTGGAGGGGACAAGGCCGAAGGTGTCAAGCTTGGGGAAGGCAGGCAGAAGAGTCTGGTTCCACTAAATGACACACCCTTCAGAGCCTGGAATGGACTCCAATATTCCTGAGTCCTACCCATTCCTCTGCTGTTAGCAAATATCTGTGAAACCCATGGGTAAAGTGTCCTATCCCCCTCTAGCGCTGATCCATAGATGGGATGACAACCTACTACTGCTAGCAGTTACTCGCTTACTCAAGTGGCCGAGATCTGTGCAGTGGATCTAAAGGTTCTAAGTGGAATTTCTATATTAGTTTGCTTTTTAAAAAAAACCATTAAATTATGCAAACTATGTTAAAAACCCAAGCATTCTCCTTGTGAACATTGATCACTCAAAAACTAGGAAATTCCAGAGTTAAGGTTGTTTTACCTTAACCCCCTTGTGCATATGCATTATGGTACAGGTGTTAGTTACATGATCATAGTATTTTTTCCACAGGAGCCCTGCCTCTTCATCCCAATCTCATTTTCTTTGACTACCTTGTCCAAGTGTCTTCACTTCTCAGGTCTCGTCCCAGTCTCCTAGTCCTGCCAGTCCCAGATCAGTTTCTGTAAGATGCTGCATTGACTGACAAGTTTTTATAGGCATGTTGCTGTACTGTGAGAAATACTTGGCATAGTGATTAAGAATGTAGTGTGGGGTTCTGCACTGCTAATTGGAGAGAGAAGTCCTTGTTACTGGGTGTGTGTCAGAAAACCTGGTAGATCAACAAATATTTGGACTTGGATAATCTGGATGCAAAATGTAGATGAGGATTTTGTTTGGGCAAAAAAGAAGGAAGAAAAATGTAACTTAAAATAGCAAATTTTATATAATACAAGTAGAAAAAAGGTTGTGATTCATAGAGAAATTATTTTCCTGCAGTTCTTTTCGGTGGAATTCTGTCTGGCACAAAAATGTGCCTTGCCCAGAAGTTCCAAAGATGGGCCAATGGGCATTTAAGCTTTCTATAACACTCAGCTCTGTGCCAAGTATTTCTCTCAGTACAGGAACATGCCGATAAACTTGTCTGACAATGCAGCATCTTAAAGAAATATTGTCTTTAAACCTGGCTTGTGTACAAATACAATGAAACACCTTTGTGAATGCTTACTTGGTTAAGTTATAAACTTCCAGGACAATGAGAGGTGATGAAGAAAAGGCCTGTTTACATGAACTTCTGGTATCAGCCCAGAGAATACTTCACAACAGCCATGTTAATGGATTTGAACCTTTACACAGAAGTGAGTCATAGGGCTACAGGTTTAGCACATCTGTTTTGTATTGAATGTTATCCTATTATTGCTTATAAAAAGATTCCTGAGTATTTGAAATTGCTGCTACAACCATCCAGCCAAACTCCGTTCCACAGTATTTATCTTTTTGAGTGTCGTGTGTCTTTAACACAGTGTCATCAGATGAGGCTGTAGGAGTTGAGTTTGTGCTCCAACTCATTTTTATTAAAAAGCGTTCAGGAAATTCAACCCTTCTACAGGATAACCTAGAAATTCAAAGTGAAACCTGATGCATCTGAGAATCCTTTTATTAAACTGCAGCTGCCATGTGGCAGTGTTACAGCTGCTGCAGAACCATAGCTTTATTGGGTGGGGGGAAGACAGGCTAATCAAACTCATTGCTTTAAAAAATACATATACATCTTTAAATCCAACTAGTTGGAAGCTTGTATTTCAGAGCACATGACCCTGGCTCCATTACAAAGGTGCTGTCTTTAATAGTATGATTGCATATTTGAATAGCCCTGCAAGGCCATCACTTAGAACCATGATGGAGTCTGTCCTTTCATCCTCCTCCCTTTCCCCGCTTCCAAAAAGGAAACTGTTCTGCTGCTGCACAGGAAGTTCCTAGCCTGCCCTTTTAGGCGAAGGGAGGGTCCGCCTACATCTTGAGTTCTCCCCTTCCTAGGATCTGATTGCCTAATATGGTAAGGTATGTCCAAAGCACAGGCTGTTCTTTGTCCAGATACAAGGGAAGTTGATTAGCAAGAGATTGCCATAGGTGAACGCTTTAGTGACTGATCCAGAAGGAAAGCCTGCTTGTCTAGATTAGTGCAAAATGTTAATATGTACCATAACTTCCTGTCAGAGACCAGTTTGCTGCCCAGTTCCTCTTGGGGTAATTGTAATGCAAAGAGAGGGGGAAATATTTACCACGTTGTATTCACTTTCTAGCACAGATGCAGTATGACATGGGCGGGAAGCCATCCTGGCCCATGTCCAAGGCAGTGTGGGAGGGAGCTGTGTGTCACTTCAGATGAGTACAGTGAAATAAGGCACTTAATCATGCACAGAATAGGGCTTGGTCTCAGAAACTTTGGCTCTGTGCAGCCCTGTTGCAAACAAAAATGCTACAGTTGATTGTATATGTTTCAGGGAAAGTGGTTCTGCAGTCTAAACGCGTGCAATTAGCAACATGTATCTGAATAAAAGTTGAGGCTAAAAATGGCAGTAAACCAGTCTGCAACAGCATTTAACCTTGGAGCCTTAAAATGTTTAGGGATGGCTGCATTATGTTGGTAGTACCCTGAGTATCTTGGCGGGGCACTGTAGAAATAAATATGTATTGTACAAATATTTTTAAAGCTTTAGTCACCATCTGCACAGATTCTCTCTCATATGTTTTGTCCAGCCTCATGACTATCTGTTGCTTTTTCTTAAAACATCATAGGATTGTCCTGGAGTCTCCAGGAATTAAAGATTAACCTTTCATTAAAGCTTATCATGTGATGAAGCCTCCAGGAATATTGGCAAACCAAACCAAAATTGGCAACCCTAAACATCACTGTTTTGGGAAGGAAGCCTGACTTCCTATTTATGGATCACCATGATACAGCATTTAAATCATCGGCCTGTATGCTACAGTAAAAGTGAAGGGGCAGCTGGCTAATTCCTATTTAAGGCACCAGGCATTTGGGGACAAAAATGTTTTGTGAAAAGCTGAGTAATCCACACCCACAAATCTGTTCCATGTAAAACAAATGCTATGGCCTCTTCAGACTGCTCCCCTACAATCACCCAGGTCCTGACTATGGAAGGGGCAGGATGAAACAATATGCTTGATGAAGGCAAGCAAGCTAAAGCCATCTTAAACCTGGCTGTGTCCAAAGAGAGGCCAAACCAAAGAAAAATTACAGTAATACTTTCTGGAGTTCACACTGACCTTCTTACAAGATTGTGGCTATAGATTTCAGTGTCTGGGTGGCTAAAAAGGCTAGCCTTGTGCTTCAACTTCTTGGTTTAATGCGGTACCTTCAGACTTGGTCTAGTGTAAACCTACTAGTCTGTGGAGGTTGCTTATAAGGATGGTCTTTGATGGGTTCGATGGCCCTTAAGTCATGACCTGGACCTGGACATTCCCTGCATTGCTTGTATTGAAATAAATTCCTGTTACTTTAAGGATTAGCAGAACGCTTACGAGCTTAAACCATCCAAACAAAAATTAACAGGCTGTTTGTTTATAGTGTCCAACTATATCTCTTCATAGCATGTTAACAACTTATTTTAATTTTCATCTTTATCTGGTTGACTGTTTTGTGGGTTCCCTACCCCTGTTGGTAACTCAACAATTTAGCCTTTTAGTGCTTGCAGTAGCCTGGAGCTGGGCCCATTTGCTCCAATGGGAGGTACGGACTTGACCTATCAAAATGTCTGATTTTGCTTTGTAATAACTCAGGAAGGGACTAGTAAATATCTGAATGTTAATGTGAGTGTCATGATGAGATTTGTGTCGCTATAAGGGTGTATTTCTTGAAGACTATATGGGTTTTGTCCAAACAGTGGAAGGAAATGGTTTCAGAAGACACTAGCTCATACTTTTTTCCTTATTAAAAGCTTCCTAGTTTCCTTTATTCATTCCCCAAGAAGCAGACAAAATACTTGGAATAGTGTGGCAAAGCTCCTCTGTAGCTGTCACTCCTAGCTGCCTACAGGTGCCTTTGGAAATGATGCATGCTCATGTCTGGGTGGTATGCAACTTGTGTATACAGAGAGCATAAGAAAATGGAGAGGCTGCATTGGTTTGTGGCTTACAAGTGGAACAAAAAGGGTACCTAAAATTCATTTGGAAAAAAGAAGTCAGACTGACCAAAAAGCATCCTACCTGTAAAGGAAGAATTGTGTGTTCTAAATTATTTCAGTGTGTAGATGCCGCTTGTCACTTTGGTCCTTAGAAGGTCATTCCCCTTGTTCTGAAGCACTGGCTATATTTTCCCTTGATGGCTAACTTCTGCAAGAGGCCTCATAATTGAAATGTCATTATTGGTTATACTCCGATAGACTTAGATTCCTCATTCTGGAGGCTAGCATTGCTTTGCGCTGGGTATTCTGTCTTTCCATTTTATAAAAAGTAAATTCCTTATTCTGTAAGGCTCTTTACTGGAAGAAATTGTCATCCAGCCTGGTCTCACCAGGCGTCGGTATGGGGGAGTTCATTTCTTAGTGCATTTTATGTGCCCGTTACTATTCGTGCTAGTACAGAGTGACACTTGGGTGTCTTTTGCACAAAATCTTGCCCACCGCTCCTAGTTTCAGCAATTTATTTACTAGGAGAACTTAAAATCTCTATGAAAAATTGCACCAGCTGTTGAAGAGAAGGTTTGTCCACTAAAAATTGGCCATCCTGATCTCCTTGATAGAAGACAGGAAATGTGATCATTTAAAGATCAAAATAGTAGCATTTGCAGAAAATCATATATTTTAAAGTATTTTTAAAGGAAAAGAGGACAGAAAAAATATCCATTACATAACTTCATTTGTGGCATTAGGCCAAGATTTTCCAAAGCAACTAGTGACTTTGGGTGTCCAACTTGAGATGCCTTAAAGGGGCCCAAATTTCAATAAGTCTTAAGAACCAATCCTCTGAAAATCAGGTCCCTTTTGAGAGGTCTCAAGATGGGCACCCAAAATCACTAGTCACTTTTGAAAATCTTGGACCTAGGTTTTGGAAACATAAAACTTCCAGGGAAGTGAAAGTTTATGGCAAAAATGTGTATTTGAAAACTCTGAATTATTTTGACAAAGGAATTGAAGCTACAATTTTAGTAACCCATCATTAAGAATGACCTGAATGACCTGAAAATCAAAAAGGAATTCTACAAAAAGTGGAAACATGGACAGATTGCTAAGGATGAGTACAAAAGAATAGTACAAGCATGTAGGGACAAAATCAGGCTCCGGCATAAAATGAGTTATACCTAGCAAGGGACATGAAAGGCAGTATGAGGTTATATAAATACATGAGGACGAGAAATAATCAGCTTAATCTTCAGCAAGGCTGATTAGGTTGGATATTAGGAAAAACTTTAAGGATAGATAAGCTCTGGAACAGACTTCCAAGGGAGGTTGTGAAATCCCCATCACTGTCGATTTTTAAAAACAGGTTAGACAAATATCTGTCAGGGATGGTCTAGATTTACTTGGTCCTGCCGCAGCACAGGGAGCTGGACTAGATGACCTCTCGAGTTCCCTTATAGCCCTGCGTGTCTATTTTTCTATGATTAAACTAGTATACAATGTAAAGGGTTTATCTTTCTAGACAAAAATTGTTAGGAACTGTTACTGGTTTTATGATAATACCTCATAGCTGGTTATGAATTAATATCATTATGAAACTCCCATTAATGTACTCTGAGGGGAGGTAACCAATATCTAGGTCTCCTTCACCAATTCTCCTAAAGCTTTTTTAAAAGTGAAGGTTATAACCTATTGGTCTCCCTCAACATATGCCTCAAAAGTGGCAAAATGTGGAAGGATGGGTATAGGGAGGGACTGTCTTCATAAAGAGAAGTCAATGGTAATTTACTTCTAGCATTGTTGCACAAAAGGTAATGTGCAGGAGGAAGTGAAGTCAGCGTAGGCCCCGATCCTGCCGTCTGCCCCAAGTGGGCACCCCTGTTCTGAACAGAGTTCCTTTGAAATTGGTGGACCTCTGCCCTCATGCAGGAGTCCACTCAGGCAGACTAGCTTTCCCTAGTGTGTACTGCTCTTCTGGTGAGCTGGAGAACCCTTCTATGTGGCACAGGCTCTGAATTGTCACGTTTCCTAAAGGAGGTGACAACCTAGCTTGGGTTCATTTCAGTGTGCCAGTTTATATACTTGCAGTGCACTCAGAAATAGGTTAGAAACCATAATGAAGTGGAATTTTGTTGACTTAGTTATAAATGTTTCCAGTGCCATTAAAAAGGCAAGGTGGGTGAGCTAATATCTTGTCTCTGTAATATCCTGGGACTGAGACAGCTACAACTACTCTACATACTAAAAAGGCAGGCATATTTAAAACATTTCAGATTGGTTCCATCCTCCATATCTCCCTGGTTATTTCCATACACAAATGAACAGGAAAGGTCATGGATGGCTGGGTTGGGTAGGAGGCGCATGGAATCTGGTGCATCCAGAGATGAATAGACTAAAACTTGTCTTAGGCATATTAATAGCTGTCTGAGGCTTTCATATATCTTACTAAGATACTGAGCTCTCATGTTCTGGAAAGTCCCCTTTGGTTTAAAAGTGCTACATTTGCCTCTGGTTATGATGTTACTTTGGCCTTGGGTACATTTTCCCTGTGGCCCTTCAGCAATGTTCTGGAAACTTATGTTCCTCTTTCATTTATTTGACTTGTTACTGCTTCATGCATCCTTGGTATGAGAGCTATACTGAGGACGAGGGAAACTAGAGTAACATTTCCTAGAATGTAATCATTGTTGAGCAGCTCTTAGTGGAAAATATTATACACTGAAAAAATGCTATATCCAGTGGCAGACATGGGCTTGAATTTTAAGTCACTTGCATGAGCACTGTCCTGAATGGGAATTGTATATGGACCATGTAAAGCAGCAGTGCTGTTTTTGTCAGGCTATGTTCAAATTTTAAAGTTGCTGCTTCCCTTTTCTGAGTAAAATATAGAACTGACGCTGTGGCGTGAACCTGGATGTGGAAAGACAGGTTAAAAGGTTTTTTTTTTACCTTCTTTTTGCTGCCTGTGTGAAATCAGCATTTGATCTCAATCTAATTCCCAATGGCTCAGTAGTCACACATGGCACAGTTTCAGCTGAGACCCAAGATTCTAACAGGCATGAAAATCAAACCAACGCTAGAAGTGAACCCTCCTCTTGAGACTGAAGCACAGTGGGGATGATGGTAGGAGGGAGTTCAGCACTGTCATTGCCTGTGCTTCTGAGCTTTATACCCAGAATTTAGAAGGGAATTAGAACTGCAGTCTTTAAGACCATCTATTTTAGACAGAATAGGCATTGCTATGCCAATCATCATATAACCAGAGGAGTCTATTTCTCAACATGAATGCAGTTGTTGCTTTTGATTGCAGGCACCAAGGACGTTCTATTTTGCTGTAACTCCCTTTTGCTGTCTTTTCAGGTGTTTGTGAATCTGACACTGGAATTCTCCCTCCAATTCTTCTCTAGTTCATTACACTAAATAAGTTGGGGAAATTCCTAGAATAGGGGAACAAATGTTCACTCTTCTAGTTGCTCTGTTCTAACATATTTTATGCTTGAATAATGAGTAGTTTGTGCACCTCATCTTTTCTTTCAGTAGTAATCAGAGTAGTTTGGTTACATTTAGAAGAGAAATGTATTTAAGCTTTTACAGGTGCTAAGGACCAGTCACTTTCTTGCAGGTCATGTGGCTTTTTTATTGCTCTTTGCTGTGGCCTTTTTTCTGTATTTCTTAAAAACAAAAAAAAACAGACTCAGAGACACATACACTGCTTTGTCCAGAAACCTTGAACTTCATATGTGAAACAAGGGGCTAAGATGACTACACATTATGGGGAGTTAGTTTTAGTGCTGATTGAAATATGTCTGTTGGTTTATGGTTCCCAGCCTTTGTATGAGCAGAAAACAAGCTATTGCATTTCAGCTACATTGGAGTATGTAGGATGGGGGAAAGTATGACTCCAGATGTGTGTTGGAGTGAGAGTGAGTGAGAGAAATTGCTGTGACTTTGGGAGAGTGGGGAAAAATGGATCCTTTCCTTCCTAGACTGCAAATCTGCAAGACATACGATAAAGTCAGCTCATGGGAACGCCAGTTGGTACACTGCGGACGAAAGACTATTCACTTGTACAGTTTGTATTCCATTTATGGGAAAGTGCTGCAGTGCCTTTATATGTTTACAAGAGAGCCTAGTGCCAGCCCTAGAATTTTTTTGTTACAGTCCGTTCAACCCTCTGTTGCTGGACATAACCTTGTTTGGTTCTAAATAAATGTTGTAAGACAGTATTTGTATTAATGTTACCTGTTGGAGTGCTACATTACATTTTTCAGGGATAGTTACTTCTCTGGAACAGATTTTAAATGTACATTTTCCCCATATAGTAGAAACAAAAGTAAGTTATTGTTATTACTCTTAAAGGAGACTTTCCTGCATATCTTTTGAGAATAGAAGGCTAGCGGTAATACAAGAAACATGCATCATCCCAAGAGCATGAGTAAGTCATAAAGCTAACAATCTCAAAACGAGGTCACCCACTGAAATAGAGGATTATAATGCAATTCAGGCAGCATTTCTTTAAGGATGATGGGAATATGGGATAAACAATAGCATGTACAAGATTCAAACTTTTATTTGTTTACAAGTCCACCTAAAGCCGGGGTTCTCAAACTGGGGGTCGGGACCCCTCGAGGGGTCACGAGGTTATTACATGGGGGGGTCACGAGCTGTCAGCCTCCACCCCAAACCCCGCTTTGCTTCCAGCATTTATAATAGTGTTAAATATATTAAGTGTTTTTAATTTATAGGGGAGGGTCACACTCAGGGGCTTGCTATGTGAAAGGGGTCACCAGTACAAAAGTTTGAGAACCACTGACCTAAAGAATCTGAGAATGTTTTTGTGGCTGTTTATCAGAATGCTTACAGACCTGTACTCCAGTTACCTGTGTCCCATACTATCTGGAATTTAGTGTCACTGCCGCCATCCGTTTCTCTGCTTGTAGAGCAACAGATATTAATTTCAGAATAGCTACGTCTCGGCTAACACTAGTAAGGCTTATTAACCACCAATTAATTATTTGGAGCCCACATCTTCTACAAATGTCAGTGCCTCTCTTTCTGCATTGGAAAAAAGGCATGACCTTTTCTCGGTGGAAGTCAATGGTGGGGTTTATTCAATATAAGCAAGGAATTATATAAGCTGAATTTTTTTAGGAAATCATGATATTGAGGCAGTCATGCAACTCATTAACTTCTGACCACATTACAAACCTACACACCACCAAATTACCACCAGGCACTCAATACAAACAACTTAGTATACTGTCAAATTCAATATTGATCTCAATTCTCTGGGTCTAGTTTTGTGTACCAAACCAGTAACACAAGAATCCAATTTAGGCAAATGTATATGTTATATTTGTCTCATGACAGGTAGTTCAATTTTTAAATTAAATTTCCATGTATTTTCTATAAACTTCTTTGATCCCAACATAATTACTTTTAATTTTATTTTATAGCTGAGAGTAACGGCTTTGTAGGTTGGCCTATAGAAAGACAACTGTCAGGGCAGCTTAATTTCATAAGCTTTGGAATTTCCCCCCAAAACAGTGTCTCAGGAATAAATGTGGCTTTAGAATATTCTTGTGAACCCTGATTTTAATGTTGTGTAAAACTAACTTTAAATACAGATTTAAAAAACTTTCCATGCGTCAGAGCAAGACTAACTGGATAATGTGCATAAGTAAGAGCATCAGGCAGTTAGCCTGCACTACTGAGTTCCAGAAACGATAGAGGTGAAATAACATTTTAATAAGGATGTCGATTAATTGCAGTTAACTCACGCAATTAACTCAAATTAATTGCGATTAAAAAAATTAATTGCGATTAATCGCACTGTTAAACAATACAATACCAATTGAAATGTATTAAATATTTTGGATGTTTTTCTACATTTTCAAATATATTGATTTCAATTACCACACAGAATACAAAGTGTACAGTGCTTACTTTATATTATTTTTTATTATAAATATTTGCACTGTAAAAATGATAAAAGAAATAGTATTTTTCAGTTCACCTCATACAAGTACTGTAGTGCAATCTCTTTATCATGAAAATGCAACTTACAAATGTAGGTTTTTTTGTTACATAACTGCACTCAAAAACAAAACGATGTAAAACTTTAGAGCCTACAAATCCACTCAGTCCTATTTCTTGTTCAGCCAATCGCTAAGACAAACAAGTTTGTTTATATTTGTGGGAGATAATGCTACCCACTTCTTAATTACAATGTTACCTGAAAGTGAGAACAGGCATTTGCATGGCACTGTTGTAGCTGGCATCACAAGATATTCACGTGCCAGATGAGCTAAAGATTCATATGCCTCTTCATGCTTTGGCCGTTGTTCCAGAGGACATGCTTCCATGCTGATGACGCTCGTTTTAAAAAACAAATGTGTTAATTAAATTTGTGATTGAACTCCGTGGGGGAGAATTGTATGTCTCCTGCTCTGTTTTATCCACATTCTGCCAGATATTTCTGGCAGTCCCGGATGATGACCCAGCACATGTTGTTTGTTTTAAGAACACTTTCACTGCAAATTTGACAAACTGCAAAGAAGATACCAGTGTGAAATTTCTAAACATAGCTACAGCACTGTACCCAACATTTAAGAATCTGAAGTGCCTTCCAAAATCTGAGAGGGATGAGGTGTGGACCATGCTTTCAGAAGTCTTAAAAGAGCAACAACCTATGCGGAAACTACAGAACCCAAACCACCAAAAAAGAAAATCAACCTTCTGCGGATGGCATCTGACTCAGATGATGAAAATGAAAATGCATCGGTCCACACTGCTTTGGATCCCGCCATCAGCATGTCCTCTGGAATGGTGGTTGAAGCATCAATTGACGTATGACTCTTTAGCGTATCTGGCATGTAAATATCTTGCAATGTTGGCTACAATAGTGTAATGCAAATGCCTGTTCTCACTTTCAGGTGACATTGTAATTAAGAAGTGGGCAGCATTATCTCCCATAAATGTAAACAAACTTTTTTTTGTCTGAGCAATTGGCTGAACAAGAAGTAGGACTGATCGGACTTGTAGGCTCTAAAGTTTTACATTGTTTTATTTTTGAATGCAGGGGTTTTTGGTACATAATTCTACATTTGTAAGTTCAACTTTCATTATAAAGAGATAGCACTACAGTACTTGTATTTTGTTTTTTTACAGTGCAAATATTTGTAATAAAAATAAATATAAAGTGAGCACTGTACACATTGTATTGTGTTGTAATTGAAATCAATATATTTGAAAATGTAGAAAACATCAAAAATATTTAAATGGTATTCTATTGTTCAACCGCGCGATTAATCGCGTAATTAATCACGATTAATTTTTTTAATTGCTCAATTAATTGCGATTAATTTCTTTAATCTCTTGACAGCCCTACCTTTTAATGCAATAAACATCTAAATTATATTCCATGGACTTGATTATTGGGTGCCTGTTGTACAGTTGAACTAATTGACACTCTTATTGTATTTCTTGAAGCAAAGCAGAACAATCTAATGGTAGGTCCAAACTAAAAGATGAAGTAGCATATTCCCTGCCACAACCACTCTCTTTGCACCACTCATCCCTTCTGATCACAGCCCTCACCCCCATATTAAAACAATTTTCTCTCCATCCAGAACTCCTTATCGGATGGTTAAGGGAAAATAGGAGTTACTAAGACTGCAGGGTTCTTGATGTAACTTACTGAAAAGGCACATGGCTTGAGGAGCATGCTTCTTAGTTAAGCCCAAGGAAATAATGGTAAAACTGCCAAGTTAAATATTAAGAAAATCAGTTTAAAAGTAAGAATTTGAAATGGGCGACATTACAGAGATCTCAAAGTAATACACAAAGCTGTCTTCAGTGTAGTAGCCCGATCTCAGAAGCTTTTTGCTTCATGGGAGTCGTCAAGGGAAATAACCTTGTTAATAAACATAACTCTCTGAAATCTGTTCCGGGGCAGTCCTCCTCACCACATGGAAATCCCTATAAATAAAATATTAACTCTCGAAAATCGGGGATTTAGGGGATTGTTGTATTATATGCTGTAGTATGGAAGCATCAGGTTTTACTGGAACAGCTGAAAAATAGTTTTGTCATAGGTTAGGCTGTGCCAAAATAAACTGGATGGTGCATATTCAGTGCTCGTTTGTATTTCAAGCATCCAGGGGAAGGTGGTAAACTTTTAGTTGCCTGTAGGAACTGGAACTGAAGGGCAAAGCAGTGGATTGGAAGAGATGGGACAAATGCTAAGCCATTGGTCTTCCTTTGAATCTTGCCTACTTTTCAGTGTTTCACTAGTAGATTTCTAATTCTTTCTTCTATGAGCAATGTTCACGGGTGTTATGGAGTTGGATAATCTGTGTGCTGTGTGGGAGCATCTTACAAACCGTTTCCAGCTTCCATCCCATCTACAGTGAAGAGAGTTCGCAGGGTTGTTGTCCAGAATAGATTTCTTCTGCTGGCTCCATATCCTTTGAAGACTTCTAATTTGCTCAAGACTTGATGTCCTAGGAATGGTATTTGTCTTAATAAATTATCTATGGTGGAAGCTTTATAGCTAAAAGATTTAAATTGTTCTGTTTGGCTAAGGGCTTCGTCCTGCTCTTTCTGATACACTGTGGTGTTGGATTAGAGTTCATCATGCTTTCCCCATTAATTATTATTATTATTATTATTATTTTGGTATCAAGCGGAGTGCTGCAAGGGTCGGTCCTGGGGTCGGTTTTGTTCAATATCTTCATTAATCATCTGGAGGATGGCGTGGACTGCACCCTCAGCAAGTTTGCAGATGACACTAAACTGGGAGGAGTGGTAGATACGCTGGAGGGTAGAGATAGGATACAGCAGATCGAGGGACATGATCATTCCCCTCTATTTGACATTGGTGAGGCCTCATGTGGAGTACTGTGTCCAGTTTTGGGCCCCACACTACAAGGAGGATGTGGAAAAATTGGAAAGAGTCCAGCGGAGGGCAACAAAAATGATTGGGGGCTGGAGCACATGACTTATGAGGAGAGGCTGAGGGAACTGGGCTTATTTAGTCTGCAGAAGAGAAGAATGAGGGGGGACTTGATAGCTGCTTTCAACTACACCTCTACCCCGATATAACGCGACCCGATATAACACAAATTCTGATATAACGCAGTAAAGCAGTGCTCCGGGGGGGCTGCACACTCCGGCAGATCAAAGCAAGTTCAATATAACGCGGTTTCACCTATAATGCAGTAAGATTTTTTGGCTCCCGAGGACAGCGTTATATCGAGGTAGAGGTGTACCTGAAAGGGGGTTCCAAAGAGGATGGATCTAGACTGTTCTCAGTGGTAGCAGATGACAGAACAAGGAGTAATGGTCTCAAGTTGCAGTGGGGGAGGTTTAGGTTAGATATTAGGAAAAACTTTTTCACTAGGGGGGTGGTGAAGCACTGGAATGGGTTACCTAGGGAGGTGGTGGAATCTCCTTCCTTTGAGGTTTTTAAGGTCAGGCTTGACAGAGCCCTGGCCGGGATGATTTAGTTGAAGATTGGTCCTGCTTTGAGCAGAGGGTTGGACTAGATGACCTCCTGAGGTCCCTTCCAACCCTGATATTCTATGATTCTATGAACAATTTACACTTTTTCAGTGCTAGCCCCACTTGCATTCCAGATGAGTAGTTCTCTTTAATTGGCATATGTAGAGAGCACAGAACTCAGTGTTTGCTTTGGTTTTAATAATCAAGCTGTGAAGGTCACTGCCAGTCACCGTATTGCACTTAAACTCTGAATTCAGAGCTTTCCCTGCCCCCTCCAGAGCAATATGCCCACGAATGGTTATGAATCACTGCATTGTTCCTATGCAGTGTATCAGCATACTGTTGAGAAATGAAGAAACAATAGAGTGCAATTCAGAGTTCTTTAACTCCACCATGGTGACTAGCATGGACTCCTTCAGACTTGTTGCTGTTATGACACTCTCTCATTGTGGTTGCTACACAAGATAGGTTAATTTGAATCATTGGATACTGTTTTGGAACCTCAAAATGCAAGACTTTGTAAGACAAAAACAGACGTGTCAGAGTTCTATGACCATTCATTTAGAAAACCGAAATGGCACTATTGCCAGCTGTGAGAGAAGGCAGAGTTTGATTCAGAACTGAGGTGGGGGAGGATGGTCACGTGGTTAAGGCACTGGACTGGGACTTGTGCGATCTGGGTTCAGTCCCTGGTTCTGCCATAGACTCAGTGTGACTGAAGGCATGTCACCGAATATCTGTGCTTCCTTTCCCATCTTGTAAAATGAGGGAGTATTGTCTGGATACATGAGACCATCCCAAGCTTTCCCACTAGCTGTCACTTTGGTTTGCCTGTAAAATGGGTGACTGTCCCTTCAACACAATCACTTACCAAGTAAACTTGGTCACTGAGATGGCTTCATTTATTGGGTGGAGAATGAGTCTCTCAAGCAGATACTGTTCTCCCCTTCTTAAGGTACTACAGAAATTATATTCCTCCCCCACCCCCCATGTGAAGGCAGTACATATGATGAATGACGGAAGAATTTCTATGTCTAAGTTCTGTATCGTTCTCTCTAAGCACTATTCTCCAAATATACACTTTAGCAATATTTACACTCCACAGACATGCAGTTTGCTAAAAAGGTGGAGTATTAGACTGACAGGCAGATATGGAAGTGCTGGAAGAAAAAATGCTTGTTATACTTATAGTAAAATGTTCTGTGATAAACTACTCATAGAGGTGGTAGGACAAGATACCACACACAAGTAGGTTAACTCCAGGCACAAAGCCACCTCTGTCAATAGCTGACTTCAGTAGAAGTCAGTGTAAATAAGCCCTATGGTGTTCGCCATCCATTGGTTGCAATGTGCTGCTCCTTCATCAATGCTAGATAAATGGAAGTAGTCCAGTAAACTGATACCTGGACTAATGTGTTTCCAATAAGGAACACAACTGTAGGGTTAGAAGCTTGGGAAATCACACATTCTCAAACACATGCTGTTTGACTGAGATCCTACTTAACACATGAGAAGACTTTAATGATAGGATCATAGAAATATAGGGCTGGAATGGATCTCAAGAGGTCATCTAGACCATCCCCCTGTCCCGAGGCAGGACCAACTATACCTAGGCCATTCCTGACAGATGTTTGTCCAACCTGTTCTTAAAAACCTCCAACAGTGTCAATTCCACAGCCTCCCTTGGAAGCTTATTCCAATACTTAATTATCGTTATAGTTAGAAAGTTTTCTCTAATATCTAACCTAAATGTTCCTAGCTGCAAATTAAGCCGATTACTTCATGTCCTACCTTTAGCCAGAATGGAGAACAATTGATCCCTGTTCTCCTTATAACAACCCTAAACACATTTGAAGACTCTTATCAGATCCCCACTCGGTGTTCTTTTCTCAAGACTAAACATGCCCAGTTTTTATAACCTTTCCGCATCGGGCAGGTTTTCTAAACCTTATCATTTTTGTTGCACTCCTCTGGACACTCTCCAGTTTATCCACACCTTTCCTGAAGGGTGGCCTCTAGAGTTGGACACAGTACTTCAACCGAGGCCCAACCCGTTTATCTCCCACGTCTCACATGCAACACTCCTGTTAATACACCCCAGAATATTAGCCTTTTTGGTAACTGCATCACACTGACTGATATTCAGTTTGAGGTGTGCAGTAACCCCCAGATCTTTTCCAGCAACACTATCCGCTAGCCTGTTGTTCCCTATTTTGTAGTTGTGCATTTGATTGTTCCTTCCTAAGCAAATACTTTCCACTTGTGTTTATTTAATTTCATTTTGTTGATCAATTCTCCAATTTGCCAGGGTCTGTTTTGAATTCTAATCCTGTCCTCCAAAGTGCTTGCATCCCCTCCCAGAGCACCTCGGGCATGCTTCATGTGCAGTCGTTCAAATAAATGTACCGTTTATTCTTATTTGATTTGGATTTGGGTGGCATTCGCTCGGCCTATCAAGTGCATTTATTCAGGTGTGCAAAGTGTTTTTTTTTTTTTATTTGCCAGCACTGAAAATTCAACACCGCTTTCCTGACAGGCCAGTTTGTGCAATAAAGGCTGTATCCAGAATTGACAAGCCGACTGGCAGGGTGCAGGGCAGGGTGCATGAGTTTGGAGGTTAAAAAAAAATCCAGGCAGAGGGGCTGTCCAGCTACACACCTTTTAAAAAAAAAAAAAGGGGGGGGGGGGGGGGAAGAGAGGGGGGGAAAAAAGCGCCTGTTTGAATGGCAGCACATCAGACAGGCTCAGCTTTGCCTGCTCATAGCTCTAACCAGGCTTTTAAAAAAACCCACTTGTCCTCCAAATGTTGTGCTCGGTGTAAGCCTGCATTCTGTCTAATGGTAGCCTGAAATGTTGTTCTGTTACCGTATCTTCCTAAGTAAGCAGCCTTTGACCTAGCCAGCTGCAAAATAGTAGCTTGGAATTTAGATCGTGCATAGTGTTATGAATTTGTGTGACCTCCAGCTCTGAGCTCTCTTCGCCATGGGAGTTTGCATGTTTTCTTCTTCCTACAAGTGGCAGCCTGGATCCCAAGTTGAAAGTGAATCTTTGGCTTTGGCCTCCCTCCAGCATTCTTTGCTGAACAAGTAAGGATTTGGAATGTCAGAAAATAGTAAGAGGGGAGGGAAGAGAGTGTGTGTGTGTGTGTGTGTGTGTGTGTGTGTGTAAAGGCTTCTGTAACGAGGAGGACGGAACAAAACACAACTTCATCTGGACTGCCCCTTTCGGAAACAGTGCTCGTTCCTGATTTATACAGTTTTGTTTCTCTTAAATCATGCAGCTCTGCTCTGCTGCTACAGCAGAGAGCTATCGGCAGTGCTGTGGAATGAAACAGGTTTCTTGCAAAAGCTTCCTATTTGGATAAAACTAGCTATTCCTCTGGCTTCAGAACCCTTGTAGGACTGGAGGAATTCTGCCTACTGCAGTTATTGGAGGTCTTCAGTAATATTCTGGCTTTGGGTGATCCATAGGAAACATCCTTTTGTGGAAGACCTTAAAGCAGGCCTTGATTCTGAGGGCGGTGCTGCAACACTCCGGACTGTAACGCAGGTATTCCTTAACACTTTCCCTTCAACTTGAACAGGAAGAAGCATTGTGGGGCAGCGTTTACTATAAAGCTACACTCTGATGCCTAAAAGTATCACACTGCAAACAGCAGGCTTTTTAAAATTACCATAACTGTGTTAATGATGAAATTTGTTTGATCTGACTCGGGAGAAGGAGCTACCCAGCAGCACGTAGTGGAAGGAAAGTGAAGACTTGGACTTCATTGCTGCTTGCAGAGGTGCTACTGTCCCCCTCCTGCCTCGGAGGGACCATGTCTTCCTTGTACACCAGGAGCAAGGAGTTCACCCGAAACAGGAAGTCTCAGTCTGACTCTCCCCCGTCGTCTCCCTCCCCGATTGCAAAGACGCTCAGAGTAAGCAGCGTTTTCATTACTGTATTCCATTGTGACCTCTTCAGCGCTGGTTATAGCCAGAGATGAATGAAGTCAGTCTGTCCTCTTGTAGTGGGAGACCCAAGTACATGGTTTGCTTCTCTGCACAGGGTGACAGTATGAAATAAACTCAGGAAAGCTCCTGTGTAGCAGCAGGTTTGAACCCTGTAAAAAGGTATTTTCCGCAGTCCCCATGCGGTAGTTACTTGGCTGAATGATTAGAGAATCTTTGTCACCCTATCTCTGCGTTTGCTTTCTGTTTCTTTGCAGTGGGCACAAACCCTTGTACATTAAATGGCTGAAAGCTTTGCTAGCCAAAAGTGTTTGAAGTGGAAATGAGGCAAAACCTGAACAGCTTGTTAAACTACACTTTGTTTTTTCATGTGCACTTAAATCTTACAAATGCACTGAAGTTTGCCGTGCAACTGGGCTCAGCCTCAGCAGCCCTGTGAAGTGGGACGTACCTGAGTCATTTTCAAAAACTTTGAAAATAGCCTCTTGGCAGAGATGACTAGGTGGAGGTGGCTGTAAATTTGCATTGTCCCATTCCTTCAAATCGCTGTGTTTGGAGATGACCCCTCTGACAGCTTTTAATAATATGTTTACAATCACATTGCTAGTGGCTTTGGAGTTGTGTGAAAAATACTCTCCAGGGGCCCACGTTGTTAGGTAGGCAGCATGCCCTTGGTCTAGAGATTTTATGCATACCATAGTTCAGCAGGAAAACTTTGGCTGAAGAGGTGAAACGAATCTCTAGGTAGCCTGAAGTGGTCACAAGACTAATATGCACTTGTCTCTTTACATTTTAATGACATAATATCTTCTTCAGAAAGATGGGAAAGGCCATTTAAACCACTATTTCCTTATGGGAAATGGTCATTGACACTATAAATCTTTAGCTGTATGCTCTCCGGCTGCTGCTCGCCCTGGCAGTTAAATTTAATCCTGTAGTGCTGGGAGTCGGTCTCCAGCACTGGCAATCGGTTCTATTACTGCATCTACTGGGAGCTTCTAGATGCTTATTGCCAAAGCCAGAGAGCTAGTTTGGGAGCTCAGGGAGTATCTATCTTCCTCCAAAGCTGCGTGAAACTGAATGGATCTTTTTTTAAATGTTCAATTTCTGCATCTGCACAGTAATTTGATCAATTGGCAAAGAGAGGAAATAGTGGGTGGAGAGCCTTTAAATTTTGTTCTAAACTGGAGACTGAAACGAATGTTTAGATACTCCAGTCATCCACTTATTAGAGAAGGTCAATGTCCACATTTTCTCAGACCCAAGCTGACTCATTCTCTCCTCCTCAACCCTTTGTGCTGGGAAGCATATGACATGCACATCTGGCTGCAGCTGTCATTGCTGTGGTCACAGATACTCACTTGAGCTACCTCTGGCTACCTAACCCATAAGATGCAGAATGATTAGGAACTCCTTGTTTTATCTGGAGTAACCATGAACAGGAGCACAGCCTCTTTGGGTGGCTCAGCTGCAGATCACAGAACCGAGTTAGGGATTGGTCCTGCTTTGAGCAGGAGGTGGGACTAGATGACCACCTGAGGTCCTTTCCAACCCTGATAGTCTATGAGTCTGACAGGTGGCTCAGTCTCTGATCTAGAGTCGCTTTCCCCAGAAGAATGCTCACTTGGGATTGTAACACTAATGAGAGGATTTGTATGAGGGGAGAAATGCTCTCATAGCACTAGTGAGGCCACTGTTCCTGGTAGAGCACAGGGATACTTTAACAGTGCAAAGATTTCAGACTGCAAGTACACCAGCATTATTACAGTTCAGTGTAGGACAGTCAGAAGTAACTTTGTCTCGTTCCTGTAATGGATGTCAATGGTTAATTACTGAAGAGGTTTCAGATGAAGCGTAACAGCCCCAAACAAGTTGGACTTACCCAAAGTAGGCCAAGTCGGTTAGCTATTTCTCCCAGTACCACTCCCAGACTTGAAAACAAAATTGTTGATAATCTTAATACAGCAGGGAGCACTGCATGATCCCTTTGGTTTGTCTAATCTTAAGGCCTTATAGCTAATGACATTTGAAACGTGAATTTATCAACACCCATACATAGTTGGCTTTTTATGTTCATCCGAGATTCTGTGGTCTCTCCTTTTGAATTATGGTACCGTGTCACCCAAGTTGTCTTTTCACCCTTAATTTGGAAGACCTCTCCTAATCACAAAACAGAGACGTGGGATCACATTGCTTCATTATAAACTTTTACAAATAATAAGAAGCAGAACATACTGTACTGCAAAACACAGAGCATCACTGCAGTTACTGAAAAGACTGTAGAGGTAAATTCAGGATAAATCCCAACACTTAGTTCTCAGCTGACCTCTATGTCAGCACACTGTGTTATGGTATGCAAGATCATCGTCCTAATTCCCTAGGCACATCAGAGTCGTTCAAGGACAAGTAATCCTGAAATGTTTTATTTTTTGTTTCATACTAAGACGGTTCACAACAGTGTTGGAGTGGGAGTAGCCAAACAAATCCTATCAAACCTTCTAGAGTAACCACAGCTCACTTCAATGTCCCAGCTTGCCAAAAGAAAATTAACTAGTTGGTTTTACTTTAATTCAGGTTTTGGTGATCTAAATTAACATCCAGTTGGCATAACAGTCCAAAGCTTCCAATGAAATAATAGTGGGAATTGTGTGGCAGCTTCTTCATGGGGAAACTTTGTACCAGATTCCTTCTCCCCCAACAGAACCTTCTTCATATAAAGTATTTGCACCATCACTGACAAGAGTTTGTTCCAGGAGAGCTCTAGTAGGTTACTTCAGTGTTAGGTAACTCCACAATATCAAGGAGCTGTATATTATGCATGTGGAAAACCTGCTCAGAGCAAGACAGGCAAGGTTGGAAAGGGTTGGGGCTTAAAATGTTGGCAGTCTAATGTAAAGTCTTTTAAAAGTCCCCAATATGCTGTTTGAAGGCCAAATGGCCCAGCTCTTTTTGTCATAGAGTTAAGCATGTCTTCCAACTCCCTGGTACCTGCTTCTGTGATTTTTCTCCCCCCCCCCCCCCCCGAAATAATTACCGGTTAGCCAAGTCTTTCAATGCCCGGGGATGCATATCCTCCCAAACTGCTGACTTGGGTATATTCAGCTTTTTCAGGTATTTCCTTACCCGTTCTTATCAATAGCTGTTTTCATTTATAAGGTCCTCATTACTTTCTAATGGTTCATACCTCTTGTTCAAGACTGGCTGTGAAAAAGCATGTCAGTAGCTCAGTGACTTTAAATCCATCAGTTACGTTTGTGCCCCTCATTGAATCATGTGGTACTTTCCCTGACTAGCATTAATCTGTGCTGTCTTTTTGCTATACTTTCTCCATAAGGTACTCTATATTGGTTACTTCCCAGATTGCCAGTCGCAGTACAGGTTCCTTTTTCCTGTCCGATCTTGGAATAGTCCTCCATATTGGCCACTTAGTCCTTGAACTGTCCAGCAGAATTCTCATCTTCACTGCCTTAATTATGACATTTCAAGATGCTCCAACTTTATTCCATGCTCACTGATTTCAGTGTACCTCTCATTTGACCATCTAAAGTGCTATGTGCATGCTAAGTATTATCACAGTGGGGAGTGCACTAGTAACTTGGTTAGGATCAGTCTCCACTGTGAGTGGGCCATATGCTTGATCTCAGACTCTCAATATGGTGGCATCTGGTTGGGAGGAGGGGGCAAAGGCTCTCAACTTGCTCCCACTCATATCTCCTAGAATTCTCCCAGTTCAGCCTGCAGTTCTTTTGAGCAGAGGCTTCTGGGTGTACTGAAGTGCACCAAGCTACATGGTGGCTTAGTGATGTGAACAAGTGATTCTAGACTCTAACCCAGGTCTTAAAAGGAGAAAGGCTAGTGCATGGATTTGTTAACGACTCAGTCTGCAAACGTGTTGCATAAAGACAAGAGCAGCATATCTTAGATGTTAAAACATGAGTAACAGCATAAAATCTTATTTGTGTGGATATGCAATCAAAACCAGAGTTGTCACTTCCAATCCAGGAGCACTTTCCTTGTGCACTCAGACTTTGGTAGAAATGTTTGATTGGATTACAGCCTTGGAATAGTTTTGAGTACAAACAGATCTGACAGTCCCTTTGCACTGTTTGATTTGTGAGGGTTTTTATTCATGTGACAAGTTTTTTAATCCTGTTTCAGATATGAATGGTAACAGGTTTATTCTTAAATTAGGTAAAACTACTTAAGTGTCACTTGACTGGTTTCTTAACTGCAAATGAATTATAGAAAAGGCTACTTTATGTAAATATTCCTAGAGAAAATATTCTCTCTGGGTTCTCTGCTAAATGGCTTGTTGGATTACTTTAATTGCGATAAATTGGAACTAGATAAAAAATAAATGGTCTCCTGACATTTTACTCCTGAAGTGCTGACTGATTAGAGGGCAATAGCTTATATGCTATCTCCAGTTATCCTGTTAAGCATCAAATACAGTAACCTGTAGTCTTTATAGAGAACTAACTTGGTCAGTGTTGCTTTTCTGCATCTTGGTTGGCTTATCTCTGGTCTAGGAGACGAGTTTATGGATATCCTTTCTTAGGGACATTTAGCCAGTCAGAACACTATCTCATAATTAGAGGGTGCATTGCACAGAAGATGTACAAACTATATAAATATGTTCCTGTTTTGCACTAAGAACCTGCAGCCTGAACTGTTCCAAGATACTCTAAAGACCAAATCTAAGATACAACATGATGTGGTGGGCACAATTAAAGAATCCAGCACTGCATGTGAGAGCAACAGCTGGTTCGTAGAGACTCATCTTATTTGAATGTGTACCATGAAACAAGTACCTTTTGTCAGCCTGTATGGAGACTGATAACAGATGTAGATTTGCAGGGCTCCTCTGAGTCACCTTAGATGCTGGTGCTAAGTCCCAGTATTGGGTATTGATGTGAATACTGTCAAGTCATGCTGATGGATCCAGTTAGCTCCATCAGGGTATAAAGGGGTGCTTTTTTGGGGCCAGAGGTCCTGGAGTGAAAGTCTAGAAACAGACAGCCACAAGGAACAGACTAGCCATAGATTGAAGCTATTCACTTATTTTAACATAAAACAAAACTCTTCTTCCTTGGTGTATGTATCTTTGTTCCTGTACACCAATGAACATTGCTCAATTCCAATTCTGCTGCTCCCCCACAAAGCTGCTGCTTAAATGGCTGAGTAAGGAATTGCTTCACATTTAGTCACTTTTCCAATTCCTGAGCACTGCACTAGCTTTTCCATCTGACTTTTCATGTATAACTTGGCTGCATCTGGAAATGGATTGTATTCGCCTTCTAGCTACCTGTAATCCATCTATCACTTGAATTGCCACTATGATGTTCCCTTACCCCTTATTGGTGAGAGCAAGGAAGGAATAATGGGAGACTTTCAGATGAAGAGTTTTATACAAATGAGCAAAATCTAATAGGCAGAATTCTAGTCTGGTGTAAAAGTTAGCATGTTCAGAAGCTGGCTTTGCTACCGTAGTCAGTGACTGGTCGCAGAGTGGAACCCAGCATCCTGTCTCTGATTTTTAAAATTCTCCATTTGACCTGCTACCATTTTTACCGCCGATGTTTGCTGCTGAAGAGCTTGGTGGTTCAGTTTTAGCTGTCAAGCAGCTTGCATATAAACTGGCCCTTTAGCTTTCATGCTCACCACCTAGAGAGAAGCGAAAGAGTTTGTTTCCGTTCCTGTTACCCCAATCAGGAGACTCCTCCAACCTCCATATTGTATTGTAGTCCCTAAACAAAGTAACACGATGAAATGTGCATCAGTTGCATCTTCACTGCATGTCCACACATTTCAGTGATAAGTATATGTATTTTATCAATTTTTCACTCGTAAAACAGATTGTAAAAGTAAGATTGCTTTTGAATGCCACAAATTCATAAGTTGCTATTGCATTTTATTTTGTCCAATTTTTAACTCCAATTCCAGACATAAATACTGTCCTTAATTAGCTTAGCTGCCCACTAAAACTACCGACGCTAATCTCATGATCTTTAGAGCAGTAGTTCACAGACCTGTTTAGGAACCTCTTGGGACCCAGAGCACTTGTTGATGGTCTGAACCTAGCTATGTGATAACACTGCTCTCAGTAGAGAGAAATCGAACGAACGCAAGGGGACAATCTAACCAGCTTTTTCTAAAGGGGCAAGATATTTAGTGCATTGAAGACAGCTAAACACACCCAGTATTCTCCAAATGACTTTTCTGTGTAATTGTTTCATGTGATTGTTGCAGTTGCCACGGTTACACCTTTGCAAAAAGTAGGGGAAGTGTTCATAGGGCAACGTCCCTGAGCGTGCTCCGCCCTCTGAGAAAGTTGGAGTAGCTCTGCTTTAGGCAACTTGAATTCTGGCCCGTTTCCAAGTGCCATAAATGTGTGTTTAAATCCCCCATGCTAAAACGTGGAAAAGCCCAGACGTGGTGTTTGAAGGGGAGGGGAGCAGAGAAGAAGCAACAGCCTTACAAACCTATGACCTTGTGAAATTTAGATGCAAAAAGCCTTCCCTCTCCTGTGTCACTTGGGTGCCTGCTTTTTATTTCCTCTTGAAGCTGCAAGTCTGGAGGGTTGTGGCTAAGATCGTATCGCTTCTCTGCAAAATTAATTTTTTCACCAATAAAATCTGATCTGCCTTCAGAAAAAAAAAGGGGGGTGGGGGGAAGAAAAATTAACAGCCACAAAACCAGGTTTCTGAATTGTGGCCTTTACTAAATTAAAATACAGTTCAGCTTGACATTTTACATGCAGACTTTTATCCCTGTGGGTTTGTGATAATGAAGTTCAGCTGTTGTAAAGCCAAAGGGCTGTGCAAGAGAAGAGGCTGGGAACTGAGGGTAGGACTGGAAGTCATGCAAACTGTAGTATTCCTGTTGAATTTTAGGCCCAGTTTGGGATTGGAGCAGCGCACTAATCACACACAGTTGTCACTCAGAATTATAGTAGTATGTATTAGTTTCTGATTTACAACAGGGATAGCACGTTTAATTGTCTAAGCTGTTCAGCTAGTCTCTGAAGCCGCTGTTTATTCTTGGATGATCATCTAATGTGCTCCAATAAGAGCAGCTTTTATGATGCTAAGCCTGCTGATTTATAGTTGGGAAAACATACTTTGCATCAGGTTTATTGGGGTTTGGGGGTGGTTTGGTTTTACGGGGTTATTAATCATATGCACAGGACTTGTAACACTTGCACTCACACATACCTAAAATTGGAAGGCAAGCTGTGTTCTTTTTCAGCCCTAGCTTACAGGAAGCTCCAGAAGTATGTAGCTGTCATGTCAGGAGGCTTGTTTTTCCAGAGATACCATAACTTCAAGAAGCATTATCAAGTACTCTACGCCAGTAGGGCATTCCTTTAAGAATGGATGTCCTTGTTATACTGTTATAGAATTGTTATAGAATATATATTCTAAGACCGCACTCTTCAGTTCTTGAGTAACATGTAATTCCAAAGAAATCCGTGGGGTAAGAGGCATTAGACTGAATCATATACTTGTCCGATCTATATATGCATGAATAGGGATGTGAGAACCTACAATACAGTAATGTCTTCTGTCTTTTTTCCTCAAAGCTACTACTAGTGCAGCTCCTCTTATGGTAGTAATGGTAAGAGAGAGATCTAGTCTGAACAAGGCACCAGTGGTAGCTGTCATTTTTTACCACCGTCATACCAGAGGTCCTGCACCAGTGATAGCAACTGTATAAAATCTTGGGAGTGGGAAGCGGGCATAGACAAGGTGAAAGGTGTGTGTGTGTGTGTGTGTGTGTGTTGTCGTCTTGACAAACAATGCCTCCTAACTCTTTGGGTGTTATGCACATGCGGGAAGAGGGAAATGCCCCTAAAAGCAGGTGACTTTTGTTTTTTGTTAATGTAAGTGGTAGATTCTCTGTAACTTGAAGTCTTTAACCCATGATTTGAGTAACTCAGCCAGAGGTGAGGGGTCCATTACAGGAGTGGTGGGTGAGGCTCTGTGACTTGCAATGTGCAGGAGGTCGGACCAGATGATCATGATGGTCCCTTGAGACCTTAAAGTCTATGCGCTCCAAGTTGTTTTAAAACCCAAACTCATGAGGCTCACTGAGCGGATACTTGGCAACAGAAGCTTAAACTACAGGCGGTGCATAAAACGTGGCCTTTTCATTGGGAAAGGTGACGAAGGGGGTGTGGCTTGAGCTGTGCTCCAGGATCTCGTTAATGGATAGTCATTTTATCATGGATATTCGTCAGACACTATGACAAAATACAGTAAAACAAGTCCCGTGTAAAACATCCCAGAATAGCCCAGATTTTCCCAAGCTTGATGAGTTAGAGATGATACAGCATAAAATGTTCCTGACCCATGTATTGTCTTTGGAAGAAATGTAAATATTAGATTTTTTTCCCCATCCTTGCAGGGTCAGATCTTGGCCACAGAAGAATGCAATTGAAGGCAATTAGGCCAATTTCTGTTTTGGCAAGAGAAAAGGTTGAGCCCCTTCTGGCACTGCCTTTTAGGGCTGCATTTTATCTTAAGCCTTCTATAAGGAGGTTGGTTTTAATTATACTTTACTGAACTTCTAATAGCTGTAAAAGCTTTTGAGTTTTTTAAAGGAAGTCTCCAGTGTTCCATAATCCGAACACATTTCTAAAATCAAAACCATATGGCATCCCGGGCTCTTTTCAATCTCGTTGCTATCCAAACTAATAAACTGCCGATACCTAGCTCTGCTTTTTAATTAGAAATGGGAACAGAGTAAGCCCAATGAAATATCCTGGGGCAGGGAGGGTTGGAGAGAAATAGTTTCATGTGGGAAAGTTCAGAGCAATATTAGGATAACTAATACTGCTCTGTTTGCCTCCTTGGTTCCTTAGCACCAGCCCACCTCAGAGGCCCTATGTTCTGCCAACCAATCAATCTCGTCTGAATGAGATTCCCACTGGGCCTCATTAGTACCCTTTCTGGATTGGCTAGACAGGTTGCTGAAGAACAATATAATGCATCCTCTGCACTGTGCTTGAACATGGTGGTGCTGCTGCTGCTACCTGACCCCAGGGTTTGATGCTTTGAGTAGTTCCTTTGTATGTGACCCATAGTGGTTTCACATCTTAACTCGACAGGGGAAGAGGGCAAGCACTAGGGCTTACCAGAAACTTGAGTGTGTACCAATATTTTCTCCTTTTCACCGTGCTCTGGTTTCGCATCTTTAAAAGACTGCACCTTCTAGGGCTCAGTGCTTCCTGAAGAAATGCCAGCACATTGGTTTAATACCGACTCAGGAAGCATATCGCCATCCGTATCACCAGCACAGCTCCTTGGTTTTCATTGGTCTCCTATCTGAATACTGCCCCAACCGGGCCCTCTTTGACTTGTGAGATGTATGATCTCGCAGCTTGAAGTTGTAAGGCTGCAATTGTTTCTAGATAAACTTCAGCAAGGCCTGAGGAAAATGGAATGAAGTGGACAAAGCGGACAATATAGTGTCTAAAAATGCAGTATTAATGGCCAAGAAAAAGGACAGTTCAGGTTCAGATAGTTACAGCTGCATTGCACTCCTGGGCATACTTTTAACATAGCATAATGTACGGTATCCATTTAACAAAAAACAGGAATGGAAAATACCACACTTGTATGTACATGTCTTACTGAGTAACTCTCTCATTGTACTATGGTACAGGATGCTACTTGTCATGTATGAATTTAGATTTTCAATTCTTTGGGGCAGGGACTAGGTCTCTGAAGCACATACCACACTCCACTGCTCATGTATCATGTGTGCACTGAGGCTGAGTTAATGCTCCAGGACCCGTAACACTTGCATTTTGACTTTTAAAAATAATGTTTAACTATGCAACTTCATTGTTGCTGTCAATTTTTTTGCATTTTTCCTACAACTTTTTCAAAGGGAAAACTGGTGGAGGGAGAAGCGTTGGTAGGTAAAACAGTTGTCCCAATGCAGTTTTGGCCAGAATTTCAGACGAGCTCACTGCCCACAATTGGGCCAGATTTTCAAAAGAACTGGGCATGTTGGGAGCTGAGTTCTTTTAAGAAGCTGCCTCCGTTTTGGGGTGCTGACTAGTACATCTGGATGTCTGTCTTTGAACAAATGACACTGGCCTAGCTTTTGCCTCTTAATTTGCCCCGAGGCTTACTCTTTCCCAAGTCATCCCTGGTGTGCGTCTCCTGAAATGCGCAACTGAAAACTTAAAGTATCTACTGTAAGCTCTCGATCATCAGTTTTAAAATACTCATCGCTTTGTTAGCTTCAAAGCTACCTCCGTGAGGATTATGTTCAGACAGATTTTCACAGTTGAGCTCCTTTGGCTAGAGCCCACTCCAAAATTTATGCTCGACCTTTTTTTCACAATGGGGGAAAATTTATTTTCTTCCACTATCTTAAAATTATGTGAAACTTTTCCTCTGAAACTTTCACACACACAAAATTGGCCTTTGGACAAAGACCAACCATTGAAAATGTCAGTCTCAAAAGTGATTCCTTCCCTCCCATACACACCCAAAAGCCTGTGGTCAATTGTAAGCATGGTTTTATGAGGGAAAACGTTTTGCAACTTTTAATTACAGTAGGGTTATAGTGCAGGTTCCTCCAGGTTTGGACAAACCTGGAACTTAATGATCTTTCTCTCAAAATATTACTTGAACTGGATCACTCTGCTGGACTATAAATAGGCTGAGGGAAAGCGTCCAAGGCTTTCAGACCTTGGGAATAACATACTTGCACATTCAAAATGGGGAGCTAACCCAGCAACATTAAGAGCCGCCACACTTGCACTTTGCTATTCAACGGCCAAATACGCACGTCCCATGTGGGAAAGATTGGCTCATGCAAAGAAGCTGGGCCCTGTTCTGAATGACAGCTGTCGTTACATCACAGGATGTCTAAAGCCAGACGTGAACAGCCTCTATGCGCTTGCCAGAATTGTTCTGCCAGATATCAGCAGATCAGTCACAAGCAAAATAGAATGATTGCATCAAGTCGAAGGTACCAGACATTTGCTACGTGGCAGTTAGCTGCCTGAAATAACCCACACTTTCTAGCTCCAGTGCAATCTCTTAGAAAATCACTGATGGCCATGTGACAGGAAATGGGGCACACGCAGATAGAAATACTCGCTGAGGATGTCAAAAGGCACATCAGTGTTGTCGAATGCCTTCCGACAGGTGCAGGGAAGGATTGGTTGACCTGGAGATGTTGTTTAAAGCACCTCCATATAAGAGATGGCCATTCAAAAGTCACTGTGCACAAATAGGGCTATCAATGACCCAGACATGGGACTGTGGTGAAACACAGCCATGGACCATCTGCTGGTCAGCTAGCTCCTGGAGGAGCCATAAATAATGGAAGACCTCTCCAGGGCCACAGACCAGGCCATATCATGTGCCCGGTATGGGAAAAAAACTGATTGTGGGTGGAAGGACACAAGAAGATGATGGACCTTGGGAAAGATGCTAAGCTTTCTGCAGAGCTGCAGTCTGGGGTACAAATGTGAAATCCAACGATTTCCTGTAAATTATGAACTTCTTATAATAAATTGGATTCATTTAACAAGACATAGCCACACAGATTAAGTGTGCACCCAGACCCACCCATCGAGAAAAGCGTCAGGCAGCCTTGGCTTTGTAAGTTGTGGTATAAAGATGTTTTTAAAATAACCACCGAGGGGGCTGTTTGGCTGTTCCTTTCTTGTCAGTTCCTAAATGCCTGTTGGGCTGCCCTGCAATGTCCTTCCCAGCAGTAATTTTGGCCCTAATGAAGTAAGAAGTGACATGCCTGAAAGGATGCTGCCTGATGCTCTCATGGAAGGGAGTAGAGCTGGGATGACACAATGCTCTTGTCTCTTTTCTCTCTCTTTCTGTCAGTAGCTTTTAGTCTCTCTCCACCCCCCAATCTCATTCAGTCTCTCTCCCTGCTGCCTGAGAGAGACTTCCCTGGTTTGTGAACAAAGTGACCACATTTTGCTTTTCATAAGGTGACCATGCGATTTCCCCCTCCCTCCCCAATTCAAAACGGTTTCCCCTTTTCCCCCCACACTGCCCTCCAGGAAAAGAGACCTGTTATTTGAGGACTTTCTCAATGCTGTTACAGAACATAAACAGTCCTGATGTAATAGCTGCAAAGCTTCAAATTAAGTGGATTATTTCCGTGACCGGTTGCCACTGTAAGAAAAGCTGTCACTGAAAGGGATTAGCATATTGGTCTGTAAAACACTTGAATCCTTTTCAACAAGAGTGTTGTTAATCACCCCCTAATTCCTCTGCCCTGCGGAATGGAGAAGATGGAGCCAGAAGACATTGGGTAGCTGTCTGACTTTTGTGCTGAAGTGAGATACTTTGTTTTAAGAAGCAAGTTTTACTAGAGCCTCTTACAAAAGAGCAAGAAGGCTTTGTTGTGTCAGGCAGTAAGGACAGAAGCCGGAAAGCTACTCAAGGTAAACATCACAGTTTGAGATGCCAGTAAAATGTGGAGGTTTTCCTCCTTAACTTAACTCCCTGCAAGGCCTCTTAATTACAGCTGCCCCAACCAAAGGCTCTTAGAAAAATAAGGCACATGCCGAAGCGTAGCCTTGTGGTTAAGGCAGTGAACAGAAGGTCAGAGCTGTGTTCAATTCCCAGCTCTGCCAAAGACAGCTCAAGCAGTTTAGGAGCCAAAGTTTCTCGGAAGATCAGAGGGATATGGGCCCCCAAGTGCTCTGACACCTTTGAAAATGGGACAGTCTCCTGAATCACTGAGGTGTGTTTGAAAATGTCCTCTCATCCAGGGCCGGCTTTAGGCCGATTCCCCGTAATCAGGCCCCGCCCCTTAGGTTCATAGGGCGGGGGGGTCCGCTCCGGGGTCTTCAGCGGCAGGGGGGTCCTTCAATGCTGCGGAAGACGCGGAGCGGACCCCCGCCTCTGAAGTGCTGCCGAAGACCCTCTGTGCCTTAGTTCGCCACCTGTACAATGGGGAAGAACAAACTTTCCTTATCTTGCTGGCCGTCAGAACAAAGTAATGTTGGTGAGGTACCCAAATGCTATGGTTAGGGTCCTATCAAATTCATGCTCCATTATGGACAATTTCATGGCCATAGGATTTGAAAATTGGTAAATTTCACGTTTGCAGATGTTTAAATCTGAAATTTCACAGTATTGTGATTGTGGGGGTCGCAAACCTGTGTAGGGGGGTCATGGGATTGTCACCCTCACTTCTGTGCTGCCTTCAGAACTGGACAGAGTGGGGAGGAGGGGGTGCAGAGCTATCTGTAGACAGAGAGATACCCAAGAGCAGCCCTGCAGGGAAAGAGCAAGCCCTGCCCCGCCCCAGCCCTGCCCCGACTAGCAGCTAGGAGCCCCCTTTGCTGGAGCGCTCCCAGCAGCACAGGGAAGATTGGATCCAACTCCACAAGCTTCTTCCAGCTGTAGGAACCTCTGGGGCTGCTGCCCAGTCCCAGAGCATCCTGCAGCAGGGGGAGGCACCCAGAGGTGGGTCTAGTCCGTCCGCCCACCACCACCTCCCACCCTGAGCAGCTGTGCAGGGGATGGACAAAGTCTGTCCGTCCCAAACAAGGGGACATCGGATTTCACGGGGAAGGGCTTATTTCATGGCCCGTGTCGTGTTTTTCACGGACATGAAATTGGTAGGGCCCTAACTATGATGATGGGGCCACACAACTGCCTACATGGAGTTAGTGGTTTGCTTTTCTGCTCATTTCCCTAACAGCAGACACGCTAAGGGGAAGACTTTCAAAAGTATAAATAGCAGTTAGGTGCCTAATTGTAATTTCTCTTTTGAAAATCTTCCCCTCAAACTTTTGTGGCAGAGCTACTTCAAGAGTTAGCAGTTGGCCCTAAACAAGGGTGCCCAAAGTATTGTCTGAGTGTAACACAAGGGATCCAGCAGCTATAACTGTAGAAAGAAGACAGAGCTAATTGATGGCAGCTTTTTTCCATTGCTGGTGAACTCAACCAACAAAGCAATTTCTATTCACTTATCAAATGCAGTTTCACTGTTCGCTCCCCCAGCCTTGAACTGTTATGTAGAGTTGCTTTGTACAGCTAAACACTTGCCAGGTTTCACTCCAGAGGTGGCTGTGTAATGAAGTGGTCCCTGTGTACTCTTTGAACAGCATTTTTGTTTGCAAAGCACTTTGGAATCCTTCTCTGTTGCTATAGAAACGTGAGATTAAATTATGAAGAATATTTAAGTACAAGCAAATGTGGCAGTGCACACAAGCTTCTGATACACCTTAAGGTTGTACTTGAGTTAAACTGGATGCAGGCCTCATGCTGCTGGAAAGTTGACAGAATGATGTGGTGCTTCTCCCAGTTGCTCTGTTCTTGCTCAGTTTCTGTAAGCAGGATTTTTAGGGTTTTTTTTCACCCTGCCTGCTCATAAGAATATTATAGCCAAGGAGAGTATATAGAACCATTTGCTGTGTATTTCTCCATGAACATGGAGAAGCTTCTGGACTTCAGACATTGATAGAGATGCTGAACACTCTAACGCAGGGGTGGCCAACCTGTGGCTCCGGAGCCATATGCGGCTCCTTGTATAGGCACCGATTCCGGGGCTGGAGCTACAGGCGACAACATTCCAATGTGCTGGGGGGTGCTCACTTCTCAACCCCTGGCTCTGCCACAGGCCCTGTCCCCATTCCACCCCTTCCCGCCCCATCCCCTGAACCTGCCGTGCCCTCGCTCTTCCCCCCTACCTCCCCCAGAGCCTCCTGCACGCCACGAAACAGCTGATCAGGAGGTGGGGGGGGGGCGCTGATCAGCGGGGCTGCCGGTGGGTGGGAGGCACTGGGGGGAAGGGGAGCTGATTGATGAGGGGCTGCTGATGTATTACTGTGGCTCTTTGGCAATGTACATTGGTACATTCTGGCTCCTTCTCAGGCTCAGGTTGGCCACCCCTGGGCTAACAAGACTGCAAGCCTAGTTTTGAAGCCTAGGTGGACTTTTCACTATCAAGCAGTTTGAGATAGGGTTGCCAATTTTGATTGGACGTATTCCTGGAGATTTCATCTCATGACCTAATCTTTAATTAAAAATTCATCTTTAATTCATGGAGACTCCAGGACAATCCTGAAGGGTTGGCAACCCTAGTTTGAGAGGCAACTTCAAGCTAAATCCTGGGTCTTAGCCCATGACACCCTTAAAGGCTTCAGATCTCACCTCTTGAAAATGGGCAACAAGTTATCCACTCAAGTGAGGCTTTTGGCATTAAATTTTACAGCGTATTTGATTAACTCAAGTCCAACAAAGGAGAATTAAGTGGGGGGGGGGGCCATGGGATTAAAACAGGGTCCACTTCTCTGCTGCTTTGTGCTGTCACTTGCACTAGTGCAGTGGGTGTAAAGCATTAATACTGTGATATAGTAGCATTTTACACCCATTTTAGAGGTGACAAAACTAACACAAGGTTCAAAACAGGGAAAATTGTGGTCCAGTTGGCACTGGATTCTATAAATTAAAACTTAGATAAATGTCTATAAAATAAACAGAAGGGTTACAGAGATGATGGAAGGACGTGTGGGGACCGTACTTGTGATGGTATATGCTGTGTCATCTATGCCACTACTGTTTGACTTCTGCACTTGTATGTAATGGAGAACATTCCAACCCAGAAGACTCTTTTTAGCAAGTGTGGCTTACCGCAGCTAACCTCTGTAGCAGATTGTTGTGCCAAGCCAAACTATGCTCTGATTTATTTTATGTATAGGTTGGCTCAGATTGTCTTTGGTTTAAGAGCACAAGTGGGCTGCAGCAGATGCAGTGCTAAGAATAGAACTGCAGGGGTGATTTGGAGGTTGGTTGAACTCGCAGGGAAATACACTCTGCACCAAAAATTCCAAATCATCTTGCCTGGTGCTCTGCAGCCAGGGTCCCCCAAAGTTTCACTATGCTCAGGTACTGCTGTGTCCCCTCAGCATTCTTGAGTAACTTCTGAATAGAACATTCCTTCGGCTGGAAGTTTGCTTTAGGTTGGAGATGTTCAGCCTTGAAAACAATACCAATTTGCAGATTTTCAGAGTCTAACACAAATACGCAGGGGGATGGAGAGAGGGTTGTCTTTGTCATACTTTCCCATGCTGTTCTCATCTATCTCGCTCAATGGATGCTTCTTCCATCAGGGTTAGAAGGCATGCGTTCATTTAGAGAGGAGCACGTGTACATTTGTTGTGAATCTAAGGGAGATCTGACAACCAATGAATTATTCCTTTCATGACGAATGTCCCTTCCATGAATGAGATTTTGGGTGCAGTGCACACACGGTAGCAGTCTTCACTAATTGATATTTTAGGCTTGCATTTAAGGATATGTAAAACGTAAGCTATCATTGGTCTTGGTAGAGACAGAATTTAAGTCAGCCTAATGTGAACTAGATGGAGGAAGTTTAACATACAGCCAACAACGGACTTAGAACTATCTCCATGTAAAGGAATCTCATTTGTTACAGACAGACACACGCACACTCCTATCTGACTCCACTTTCCTCCCTGACAGTCATCTATAATGTTATGATTTTGGAAACTTGGATTTTGCCCAGTGTCTTCAGATAGGTTGAAACTTGAAATGCTGCAGTGAAGTCATAGCAATTGAGAGGTTATGGGAAAAGATCAGAGATTTGTGGTTTGGTTACGTGAGATAATACAGTTTGAATAAATGGGAAAAAGCTTGTAACAGTGTTCTTGGGGCTTGCTTTCAGAGTTGGAAAGTAGATCCTAAGTGCTGTAGGTGCAATTCTTGAGTTGACGTGTTAATGGTGTCTCACTTGCTAATCCTGTTTTCTTTTGTCTCCCTCTTCCTTTAGCATGAAAGACTTTCCAGGTAAGAGCTTTACCATTCACACTTTCTAATTAACAGGTATAAATGGTATATTTGGGCTGGTCCACACTAACCCCCCACTTCGAACTAAGATACGCAACTTCAGCTACGTTATTCACGTAGCTGAAGTCGAACTATCTTAGTTCGAACTTACTGCTGGTTCTCACGTGGCAGGCAGGCTCCCCCGTCGACTCCGCATACTCCTCTCGCGGAGCAGGAGTACCGGCGTCGACGGCGAGCACTTCCGGGATCGATCTGGCATCGATTTATCGCGTCTAGACAAGACGCGATAAATCGATCCCAGAAGATCGATTGCTTACCGCCGGACCCGGAGGTAAGTATACACGTACCCTTTGTCTTGCCTCCTACATTCAAAGCACTCTAAATGAGTAGCATGTCCTGCTTATTGGAGATGAAGCATGGATCAGGGTCCAGGACTAGGTTGATTCCAAAAAGGGTTCCCTTGTTATAATACTTGCCTCATGCAAGTTTTAGAACCATTCTTCTCCCGAAATCACATAGGCAGTGACTCAGCAAGGGGAAAGACATTATCCCTTTCACTGCCGTTTGAATGGGTTGGGAACCTCTCCGCCAGCGAGGCAGAACCATACCTTGGGGGAAAGGTTGGCAGAAACCGCTGACTTGTATATCCTTGATTGGCGGGGATGGGGCCAATACTCTGTTTTCTGAGTTTCCAAGCTGTTGGTGACCACATCGGTCAGGAATTCCTCATGTGAACTTCATTTAAGCTTTGAATGATAACAGTGATGCTATGTCAGTGACTGTTCTGAGCTGCTTCTGGTAGGTGTTGAGGTGTTTCTTGGAAGGCTTGAGTCCTGACCAGTCGTGGTCACACTGACCGCATCTTAGCTGTTCCCAGGCTGATCTTTACTCTACTAGTGTTGGATCTTGTTTGTTTTTAGGTTGGAATCAGCAGGTACAAGCCCTACCACCAGCGACTCGTACAGCGATCGCGCCTCCAGCCGCTCCAGCGCTTACACCAGAAGAGAGAACCGCCTGGCTTCCCTCAGCAGTAGAACAGAGGAGGAGACTAACAGGGACTATAAAAAAGTAGGGCTCTTTTATATGTAATGTTTCTACCCCATGTACCCTAAGAGCTGCCTATTTGAGCTGTAGCCTTCTTGCAGAAACCTGAGGTCTGCTGGGAGGAGCTGTGAAAGATCAAAAAGGAAGGGTTTTCAGGAATCACTAAAAGTTACCTTGCAAGCAAAGGGTTATTTTATCAGCTCAGCCATCACAGGGCTTGTTTCTCTTGACTTCACTGTCTGTTGGAATCACAGTCCTTCAAAGGTATAAAGAACCATGGACTCAGGGAGCGAGAGAAGATTGAATACACAGGAAAGAGGCGAGCAGGCTGGAGAAGTGTTCCAGCTCAGAGTAGTTTGGTTTGTTAACAACATGCAGCTAGTTTACAAAGTTCCTTTTCAGGGGAATTTTTCAAATGACAAAGATGAAAGCATCTGAAAAGTAGCTACACAGTCTGAGTGGCATTTTGGAAAGCCTTATCGTGCATTATCGCTGGGTAATGTTTGCTCGGTGTTTATAACCACTGGTTTTCATGACATTCTTCATCTGCTTTGAATTAGCACCAGGATGAAACCTGGAATGCTAGTTGGCAGGGGAAACCAAAATACGTTGTTTGGTATTATGAGCTAAGGGGAACGTACTATACGTCCGTCCGTGGGCGTTAAGCTACCACCTTATATAGCTATTTTGGAAGAACCTAATTTAACTCTTGCCTTAATCCTTCAATAACTAAAGCTAAGGGGTGAAATCCTTCTTTAACCTGATCTTAGAGCAGGGAGGAACGTGTGGGTGCATATGTATGTGAGAAATAAATGAAATAAAATATGGTAATAGCAAGTGACAACTGTGTGAAAGGTGAACAGATTAAGGTGATCTTAATTCCCAGGGATGTTAAACCCTAAAAGGTACTTCATTTTCGTTTTTTAAATAATGTGGTATGGTGAGAGAGGACTCCATCTGAATTAGAAATCAGTGTCTCCTTAATAGCCAGTCAACGTGCAGGACTGTAACATTCCAGCACAGTTTGCGTAAAGGTGTTTGTCTTGCCTCTCTGAGAGGTGGAAAATACTGATGGACTCAGGAATTGGTGAGGCTGGTAATCTTTCTCCCTGGTAGAATGTCTTGACAGTTTTCTCTCCTCCTGAAGTGAAACCATGTAAGAGCATAGCAACACACTCTCAGCTGAATTATAGGTTTAGGTTTAGGTATGGTCAGCCAACTCAGTGACGTTGATTGAACCTCTGAGTTCTTTATTATATTAAATTATTAAGACAGGCAAGCCATTCTTAAAAATGTCCCTTTTCTTTGTCCACTGCCTGTGGCTTTAAGAAACTACAAAAGCCACAAAGGACCTTCTTAATTTCTTTTACAAAATCAGTTTATTAGAATTTGGGAGGAAAAAATCAGTGCAGAAGAGCTGAGCCATTCTTAGAAAGTGGTGGCAATGCAGAAACGGCTCTAAAATCTGCTACTGATGTTCAGAGCTGCGGAGCACCATGTCTCCATGCAGTTGTGACTGTTAGGCAGGCTCATATGATAGGCACAGAGCAATTCACATACCTGGCTTCCTGTTTCAGCTCTATGAGGGCGCGCTGTCTGAAAACCAAAAGCTGAAATCAAAACTGCAGGAAGCCCAGCTGGAGCTGGCTGATATCAAATCGAAACTGGAAAAAGCAGCCCAGGTAAGGAGGAAAGGGTCTCCAGAACTGGGGAGATGAAGACGGGAGGAGGAGGTGTTGGCTGATGAACCTATGATTTGGAGGTGCTGGTATGGTTTCCGTAAAAGAAAATTGTGCTTGCTTGTAAAGTGCTTTGGATTCTCTGAAAGGTGCTATTGAAGAGGAAAGTATGACTGTTCATGTTAACTACATTAGGCTCCTTGGAAAGACAGCTTTCTTAGGTATGGCGGTTCTGGCCACTCCCTTTGTGCTGTCCCTGTGCATGCCACTCTGTTTTAATAACTTTCTATTTTTAATTTAAATAGCAGAAACAGGAAAAAACCTCTGACCGATCAAGTATGCTGGAAATGGAGAAAAGGGTATGTGTTTGTCTCTCATTCTTTGACTCTTATGGCTCTGATATGCATGTTAGTTTCTGGAAGGAAAATGTTAATAAAAAACATGGGCAAATTTTGTTTTTGCTCCATGTGATAGCGCTTGTGATAATACATGAGTTCTGATTTTGGCTCCCCAAGCTTTTCTGCTCACTGTAAAACAGTTAAACTTCACTTTCTACCTTATCACAAGTTGCTGCAGAACCACAATTTACCTTTCGTGGTGTTGAAGGGTTATTGGCCCAGTGTGGCAATTCCTTCCACATCCTCCAAGTCTTCACCAACACAAAGGACCGTCTCAACAAAAAACCCAACCCTTTCCAGTCAAGTGGGTAGTATCTTGTACCTTGAAATATGAGCCTCTGAGCACTCCCTTCCCCTATCTGAGCAGTCCAATTCACGGCAGTAGATCAAAGACTTAAATTGCCATTCCTGGCTAAAGTGATATCTTAATCCCATTGCTTACACTGTGTTTGATTAATTAGATTTTGGAGCCTTCTGCTAGTTTCGAGGATGGGGTTTAAATCCAATTCCTGAAGTGAAAGACCTGAGCTACTTGTGTGCAAACACATACCAGTGTTATGTCTTTCAGAGATGGTCACATTCAAGCATCCTTAGTTTGCACGGTAGCAAACATTCTTTCTCCTTGGCCTGCAGCCTGTACCTGTCTTAATCTCATCAGATCTCTCCAGTTAAGCAAGTCTGAGCCTGGTCAATACTTAGGCCTGGTCTACACTAACCCCCCCACTTCGGACTAAGGTACGCAAATTCAGCTATGTTAATAATGTAGCTGAATTCGAAGTACCTTAGTCCGAACTTACCGCGGTCCAGACACGGCAGGAAGGCTCCCCCGTCGATGCTGCGTACTCCGCTCGCCGAGCTGGAGTACCAGCGTCGACGGCGAGCACTTCCGGGATCGATCCGGGGCACTTCCGGGATCGATTTATCGCGTCTTAACCAGACGCGATAAATCGAACTCAGAACATCGATTGCTTACATCCGGACCTGGATGTAAGTGTAGACGTACCCTTAGTTGAGGGCTCTTCAGCAGACATGTAGGTGCTGCAAGCAGTGGTAGTAGTGTTTGAGTCAATGGCTTTCTTCCCCTCTGAGAGGGCTCAAGCCAGTGCTGCAGCAGGAAGTCCCGAACAATTGTGGATACTAGAACCCATAATGCAGTTTCATAACTGGGCTCTAGTTCAATTCCAGTTCATTGGTGAAGGTGGGGAGGGGGGGTAGTTCTGCCTCCTCAAACTCCCCCTGCAATTTCAAGCACATACAGCTTTCTTACATCCTGTCTTTAAAACTGCCTAGTTACACTGCATGTGAGTTCAACTGCCATACTCCACCCCAGTGATGGCTACACTTGATTGGTAGATGAAGTAATTCCTGCCTTTCTGAAGTGCTTTGGGATACTTTTCTATGAATGTCACTATAGAAATATAAGCTACTATTTTTTTTCTTTGAAGAAAAAGTATTGAGTTCTTCCCCAAATCTGCCGCATGATCATCAGTGTTTCGAATGTTTCTAAACAGGGGAAACGAGCCCTCGAGCGGAGACTTTCTGAAATGGAGGAGGAGATGAAGGTATGAAAGAATTTGCTCACCCCGTTTTCCCTTCTGTGTTTAGGATTAATGACTGTAGAGGTTATCATGCAGGAGTGGAGTACGTTGTGTGGGAGGAGGTGCCCAATGTAACCCTCTGTGTGTGCCCCTTTATGCAATCCTGACTTGAGTTACTGGCAATGTTCTCAGAGCATGGTCTGATACTAGAATTGCTATATATGATCACTCAGTCAGTTGCATCTCACATTGGATCTATGCCTGTGCCGTTTGATCACACAACAGTGAAAGCTATTTCTCCCAGAGAGCTTTCAGAAACTAACCCTCTGTGATCTCCTGGGTGAGCTTTGTTGTGCTGATCCTGCGTGCCCTGGAGCAGTAGGCCAGCTAAAGTAAAGGCCTCCGTGTTTCATTTCATGTGAACTGGAAAGGCAAAGGAGTTTGTCAGGGAGGTGATGGTGGCTTTGAGAAGTCACACACAGCAGCCAGGGGAAAACTTAAAATGATTGTACTTCTGCCCTCCCTTCCGAGAACACATTGCTGGAAGGAAATCTCAGTAAGTCATCTTGGAACAGAAGATTGTTGTCAGACTTACCTATATTTGTTCCCTCTTACTCCCATTGAAATGTACAGGGATGCTGAGTAGCACATGCCTTCTCAGAGCAGCAACTGCCCCACTCAAACAGCTCCTTTGCTTTGCCACTTCTCCCGCCAGTCAGCTGCATGGAAGGACTGCCACCCTCGCTTGAAAGCCCTGCGAGCACTGATCTGGCTGGCACCGCTCTGGAGTCAGCTTATTCTGATGGGCAGGGCCGGCTCTAGGCACCAGCCAAACAAGCT